>NW_021137830.1:0-194102 GCF_004193835.3 Ostrinia furnacalis | reverse complement strand
AATTCATAAGAAGAGGCCCGTGACGTCAACGCTTGCTTAAAAATGCCGCACGTTGTGACGTCGTGCGCAACTTCAACGCACCATAACTATGTAATTATTTGTTAGATTGACAAATAAAAATATATGTGTCCAATATTTTTTGATATTAAACATTACGGACTAAAAAAATTTTTTCAGGCAACTATCCTATTTACATGTTGAATCTAGTCTATGGTCATGGGAATCAAGACTCGTGACAGGTATGGGTAAACATGCAGAAATTTAGATAGTTGGCAGACTATACAGAGTGGTTTGCCAATGGAGCATGACCCTCAAGCCACAATAATGTCCAAGTTTCGTCACAATGTTATTTGACCTTCAAGTAATCGTTTTTCTTTTTGCTTTTGCGTTGAATATAGTTTTATTACGAGTTAATGTCAAAAGCCATTAGATGCCTCGTCATCATGATTTTATTCTAGTTAGGAAGAAGTTTAGCTGTTTCCACGGACCACGATTAGTTTGGCTAAGGCATTACTTCTTCGAAGAGGCTGACAATAGTGACTGAGTTTCTTGCGCTGCTTCTTCTCAGCACTGGCCCATTTATTGTCCTGAAGCAGTGGTAGGGTTAATACTGGGTCGTGTAAAAGTGCTTTTTTTAAGCCTATTTACAGAAATAAATGAGTTTTATGAGTTTTTTTTAATCTAACTGGTAATGTTGTCTATGGATCAAGCGTTATTTTGCAGAATCGACTGAACTTTTAGTCCCCCTAAAGATAGAAAACTAGATAAGTGGCAAAACGTGACAGTGGTCATGTCGAAAGGCGTGTTTTTTGTATGGAGTTACATCGCTCCGTGAACGGATCCGATTTTCGATTCGACAAAAAGTGTCGCTTGTCTAGACCTACTGGACCATATGCCTTCGGTTTTGAGTTGATATTTAATTCAGATTCATATCTTGGGAATTTGGGGTACTTTAGCCATATTGCGTTCCATTTTTCGTTTTTTATGCAACTAAGTGGAATCAAATCTCTTTTCAAAGATGGAAATTCTACATTTATTTTCCATCGGTCTACTGACCCATATGAGCTTCTCTGTCTGTGGGCCATTACTATAATGCGCAAACGCATCGTGCTCGCGTAGCCTGTCATTAGACAAATAGAAAGAGCTATAAATATAATTTTCAATGTTTGTTTTCTTACTTGTTTTGTTTACCGTTATATTATCAATTCATACAAATAGTACCTAGTAGTTTTCCTCAATGCGTGCTAAGTCTAGTCAGGATACATTTGATTCCCTTTAGAAATCTTATTTTTTACGACGTAGCTGTCATTATTGTGGAAAATTTTGATTTTGATTTTGATTATTGTGGAAAAGGTTTGTTATTGTATGCTCCATTCGCAAATTAGTTAACTACAATCAAAATTAATATACACATATTTTTGGACATGTAGCGCTAAGTAGAAACGGGGCTCTACATTTTTTTTAAAACATTACGTAGAGAGCATTCTATCAATCTCAATTTGGCTTGAATCCAAATGAAATTCGATTGCTTTTCTTTATGTTTGGTGACATTTTGTTTTTACTCGTACATGTAATGCGTCCGACTTTAATCTCACCTCAAGAAAAGGTCTCACAAGGTTCTCAGTAAAATAAATATCTATTTATTATTTCTTATTTTTGGTCTTTTTTGTCCTAGCCATTTCCCATTATTGGAGGTCGACTCTCCTCATTAAGAAATAAATATCAATTTATTCCATAATTAATAAAATAGTCTTGATTTTGACACAATACGCTTTTATCCTTTCCTTTTAGAGCACGAAACCTCCTCCTTCTTGAAGTCGGTTAAAAATGGGTTTCGATTGAACCAAAATAGTGTTGCGATCAAACCTTCCGCTAACAAAGTATCGATTCGGATCGCACGTGTCGATGTGCGAGTTACGATTCTGCGCGCGCGCACGGCTTCCGTTTCCTTCGGGCCGTGTGAAACCACGTGCGCGCAGGATGTTGGCGCGTACGTCATACTACGGTTCGGGAATGTCGATGTGTGTTTTATTATGTTGGTACTGGTTGGAATTGGTTTTGTTTTGGTGTTACACGAGTTTTCTATGAAAAACTAGCTGACCCGGCGAACTTTGTTCCGCCTTAATGGCAATAAATAAGCAGACTTTTTTTTATTTCGAACGGGATAAAAAGTATCCTATGTCCTTCTCCTGACTCTAAACTACCTCCCTGACAATTTTCAGCTAAATCGGTTCAGCCGTTCTTGAGTTATAAGTGGAGTAACTAACACGACTTTCTTTTATACATATATAGATAGACTGGAATGTTCGAAATACTGTAAGTATTATCATTATTAAAATAAAAAGACGGTGATCTATATTTTAATGGTAGTCCTGACTCTACTAGACTGCTTGAACAGTTCTTTGTGTGAGTTTTTTTTTTATCCACAACGAGGAAGCTCTTGGCCTGTATCTCACCTAATGGTAAGTGACGATCAGGCCGAAGGTGGAAGCGAGCTTCACCCGGAATCCTCACAACCACGGAGGAACTAGCTATCTTACCTCTAACTGCCGGAACACAACAATGCTGTTAACATTGTTGTTATGGCGACAGACTTAGGTAAGATGGTGGTAGCTAGCCAGGCGGACTTAGAACAAGCCCTAGCACCAACCAAACCGAACAATGTTTACTTAGTTTACTTCGTAGGTAATTTAATATCAAATCTAGCTCAATTTAGAAGTAGGGTCTTTTATTTATAGATGAACTAGTGAGAGAGAAGGACTCTTAAAGTGGTACCTATGCAAAATGTGGAATTACACAGACGACAAGAACACACAGCTAAACACTGCCATTATCTTAATTATAATAATATTGTTGTTATACATAGATGCGTTTTTGCCTCAAAAAGAATAATAGTTTGATATGCTCTCGATAAGACTAATGTAAATATTGCATTCGATAGGTAAGACTTTTTAAAAGCACTTTTACGAGTAGATCACTAATAATAATATTTAAAATCTGTGAACTTGTACTCGGGGCGCCATATCTCGTGTCATTTGCCGTAATGGCCGTCTATTTACACAGGGCTGTCAATATTAATTAACTTGTATGTTCGTGTCAATACACCAAATGTATTTGACTTTTTGTGTTTGCGTATACAAAATGAAACGTAATTTATGAAAATAATCGAGGATTCAATTCCCGCCTTAGGCAGTTAGATTTTTTCAAGTTATTTATAATTTTCAAGATATTTATGAAATAAAATACAACCAAATGCATTGTAAACCTACATCTACACCAATATTATAAAGAGGAAAGATTGTTTATTTAATTGAATAGACTCCGAAACTTTTAAAAATTCTTTCACTATAAGATACCACATTATTTCTGATGAACATAGGCAGTTCGTCGGGTCAGCTAGTATTATAGTATTTTCATAAGTCATTAGTAGAATATTGTTGCATCTTATGTAGTTTGCGATACTTAAGTGCTATTTTTCAACAAAAATTTATAATCTGGGGGCGTAGTGTAAGTTTACGTCAAATGAATTCGACGTCGACTGCGAAAAAAAGTTATGACGAATTGTACAGCGCCCCTTACGGAAACTTTCAATAACTAAAATCTTTATTATATTTTTTAACGCGCTCGCTAGTCGCTAGTGACGACTTTGATGTAAACTTACACTACGCCCCCTGATATGCTGTCGTCTGTAATATTGCCAGCAATAAAAATTATTAAAAACATCGTCACTTAAACAAGTTTTAGGTAAAGTCACAATCGTCGAAGGCCAAAATATGAATACATAAACGAATTATTTCCAACAGCCCGGGGGAGAATTTAAACGAGTTAATAGTAGTAATTAACCTAGCTCGTTATAATAACTGTGCCGCGAATTAACTGACCACTGCAATGCCTAATAAAATGCGCAGTGGCAATGTTGAATAAAAAACGGATTTTTTAAATAACGCGGACACATCATGATTTTATTAACTTTTTAACCGTTACACTTCAACGTTGGGTAAATAAATAAATAGTTATGTAATTAAGAGATTGATAATCATCAATAGCTGATTTAATGTAAAAATATGTTTTTAAATTAAAAACTGTCATGTTAGTTTTAAATGATGAAATTTTTCTATTTTCTATTTTAAAAAGTTACTATTTTCCAGGTTACCCTCGGAGATGACATCACCCCACCATGTACCTCGTCAGTGCAACCACGACCACTCTGACAAGAGTGTCCCACTAAGAAGAAGAATTTTCCAGGTGTTTTTCTCAAAAGCCTTAGAGATAAGTGCGAAATAATGTTAGTCAGATACACCAGCTAGATGACTCTACATCTCGTCTGGACACTATAAAATCTAAATAAATATAACTCAAAGGTGACTGACAGACTGACATAGTGATCTATCAACGCACAGCACAAACCACTGGACGCATTGGGCTTAAATTTGGCATGCAGGTAGATGTTATGATGACGTAGGGATGGCTGAGAAAGGATTTTACGAAACTTTACCCATGGGGGTAAAACGGGGTCCACGCGTACGAAGTCGCGGGCAGCCGCTAGTCGATCATAAAGTAATTACGGGGTTCAATTGTTGAAATAATGGCAACCCTATCTTCCCGCTACAGCGTCCGCGCATCAACGCTCTTCGCGATTCATCATGCGAATGTAACTCTGTGCGAACACTTGCTAATCAACATCGAATTTATGACGTCATTCCAATTTGCTATCATTTGCACAGATGCTCAGATAGGGTATGCGTAAATTATCGACTAGCACTTTGCGCCATGAAAGTGTAATGTGAAGAAGTCGGTTAATTCTCTGGCTCTAACTTTTATCAATGCTTTTAGACCTATATTGATATTCTAATAAATCTAAGATTACGTCATAAATTCATGACTATAAATATTAGCAAAGCATTGCAATAAATTGTGTAATACTGTCCTTTCTGTCAAAGGAATACAACTTAAATTAATTCCTGAGCACGTCTTCTGTAGAAAACATTTTAAAGGTATTATATGTTCATAAAATGTCATGCTTATTTATTAGCATGCATAAAACAAGAGTGCTCAAACAAACTCGAAATAAGCATGCTTATTATTTGCAATGTTTCAACACAAATGCAACTACGACAAGCCTCAACTTTTTTCCATACACAGTAAAACTCATTTACTCGAAATCAAATAATTTAAAACTCAAGTCATCATTTTTTTCTTTTGATTACGGCTTCGTGCGGATTACAAACAGCCAGTGTCGATTTTATTTAAAAAAAACATCACAGACAACAAAAGTGGATCTACATTAAAAACTCCTTCCACTCGAAGGCTGCATCGATGCGATGTCTTTGCCGGGGCTAACAAGATTGCATTGTGGGGAAAGAGGGCGAAGTGGGTCAGCCTTCACTTGCAACCCGGGGCAAATGGCTTTTCCGATTCGTTGCCAGGGCTGCCAACTGAGGGACGCTCTGGCAATGACAGTAGTGGGGATTACTGGTAGCTGGTTAGAATCTGTGTTATTGAAACTGTACAGTACAAGTGCTATGAAATCTAACGATAATTTTATTAATTTTATGTTATTAGAGGCCGGTCGATCTATTCTCATAAATAAAACACTGGATACTTAACTTTCACATTATATTGCCTTATTTTAGATACAATTAATCACTTAGCACAAAAGCGCGCGGAGTCATCTCCGCGCGTCCCTCTATTCTGACGTTTGATGCTAGCGTGACATTGACAATACGTTAATGTCACTATGACTGCAGCTCATTGGCTATAACGATACCGCTATTTTAACGTTTTAGATTTTTCATAATTAACAATGTATAGACGATAGAACATCAAGCTACTAATATAAACATTGTGGCATCTTATGTCATTGCTATTTTGCAACAAAACGTAGTCTGATAACTGTACATAGAGAATACATTGTTTTTGCATGAAAATTTTGTACATGTTTTATATGAAAAAAGCAGTATTAAAAAATTACTTATTCTTCTTGGGGGAGGCCTATGTTCAGTAGTGGACGTCCTATGGCTGAAATGATGATGATGACTTATTTTTTGTTCCATAACGTGTATTTTTATTTCTTAAAAATGCTTTATACACAAGTGAGGTTCAAGAGGTTGAAACAGTTACGGGTTAGTTTTTATAACCAGATTACTATAACAAAATTACAATGTATTTATTTTNTTACCGCTACAATAGCCTAAGAAATTTTGTTCATAGTAATAAAGTTAAGAGTTTTATACACTAACGAACAATGATAATGAACAAATTTAATGATGATCAACGATCATTGATCATGATAATTTTCGTAGTAAGAAAAACGATTTTATTGACTTTTATGACAATCTTAAATACTGTGGCACTGTCTCACAAAGCAGTGATGACGTAATCTTCATATCTCAGAATCCACGTGTGCGTGCCGCCTTACGCTTTCTTCTGTTTTATGAATTTGCACAGAAAATAACATTATTTACTCGATAAATACTGAGAATGGGAACTTGAACGGCCAATTTACAAAATCCACTTTTCTGTTGTTGACAAGTAATTTCCATCAAAGGTAGGCTTTTACGCTACAGCGAATTTAGCAAACGGTTCCATTTAGCCTTTTAATGTGTAATTGGAATTAATAGAAACAAAGATTTCACTTAACTGGCAGCTTAGTAAAAAAGTAGGTGCCTAAGCTGTAAGGAACTGATTATGAACGTTTGTAATTTTTTAACGTTACTTTTTTAAATAAAAGTTAAGTGAAATAAATTATTCTAGAACAAAATTTTCTTGAAGCTTTTCGCGTTCAAAGTCGTCCAGATTAATTTTATGATTGTGGAAAGTTCTCGAGTGGCGACCACGGACTGGAAGACGAAGCGTGGGCAGGCCTCGTACTAGGTAGACCGACGATCTGTTGAAGGTCGCGGGGAGAGCATGGATGCGAGCGCCGGGCAGCGCAGGACCGTTCATTTTGGAAAACCTTGGAGGAGGCCTTTGTCCAGCAGTGGACGTCATTCGGCTGAAACGAACGAACGAACGATAGTGTAAACTATTAATTTTATGACTTGCAGTTGACACCCGTAATGTTTCCCTAGTAATATTAATATCAAATGCGAAAGTAACTCTCTCTCTCTCTCTCTCTCTCTCTCTCTCTCTCTCTCTCTCTCTCTCTCTCTCTCTATTAGTCCCAGGGAAAAATATTATAGGATAGTTTTTATGCCAATTTTTGCCCCTCTTGATAATAACTATGGTCACCAATAATATCAAGCATAATCGAAGTTGAAAATTCACACTTGGAACATTCAATTACCCACAGATGGACATTAGGAGACGTCAGATGCTTGTAAAAATAGTAAAAAAGTATAATCCAACAATCACAGCAGCCGTTTACGATCTATTTATACCAATCGCATTCCACAAGAATGCATTTCCATGGCAAACGCACCATTTGGACGGCAGTTAACTCGCTTACATGCAAGGCTTACAGTCGCGAACTATCTGTGGGTCAGGAGGCAATAAAAGTGGGCAAATAATTATTATTCGAGGCACTAACATTTGCATAAGGATCGCCGGTAGAACTAGTGATGGGGAGGCTTCGAATAATCCAACGTATCGATACTTAGGCTGGGTTGCACCATATTACTTTAACTTTGACAAACGTTAAAAATCTGTCAAACTCCATACAAAATACACCGGTTATCATCAAAGTTAGGTAGTGCAACTCACCCTTAGTAGTAATATGAAAACAATACAGTTTACCTGACGATAAAAACATCGATGTTTGTAGTTTGTGTTCTGAATTTAAATAGAATATAATTAAATATGAATATGAAGTCGGTTAAAAATTGCAGCACCTTTTTATCACACCAAACAAAAGCGAAACAAAGTACATGAATTGATAACAAATTAACACAATCGTAAAATTTATACATAATATGAACATTCTACACTGTTAGCGCCAAAATCAAATAAAACTTTAGGTTAAAAAAGCTCCTCACGCCAAAAATTTTATTGCTCTTAGCAGGGAGAAACCATAACCGATATTATGTAGATAGACCATAATATTACCACCATGCCAACATGTTATATTCTGCAAACGATGACTAAGAAGCTGCGTAAAATTTTACTATCAACTACATACTACTAGCTTTGACCATATTATTATAGTATCGATAGTCAGTTTCCGACAACACTAACACGGTTTGCTAGTGAAAACACGCGACGCGGAAAGACGATGCAACAATTTCTGTGTAAGGAAGTACATTAATGTTTTCGGCCGCTTCCATGTCTGTCTTATCGGACAGAAACCGCAATGTATGGGCTACAAGGACGTTCGATTGCTGCAGTGTATCGAACGGGGCAGGATTGTCTCAACCAATAAGCCAAAAAAAGTTGGCAAGCATATTGTGGTTATGTTTGGTCAAAATGTTTGCACAAATGAAGATGTAGAGTTGAGTGTTTAATGTCTTTTATTCTTTGCTTGAAGCATTGATAATGGGCACTATGAATTACGAAGTATTTAATAAGCCTACATTAAGTGTAGTGTCCACTTAAACAGCCTCTTTAAATATGTATGTAGTGTTTGAGTTTTGTTTGTTCTTTATTTAACTCTCGACGGATAGTCAGCGGCAAAGTGCATGACTAATGAAATGCTCTACCGAAAATATTTTTTTGTATGTCTTCTTTTCTGTTATGTTATGTATGATAATTTTAATTTCATTTATCATATTACAATATTATCCGGATAATGTAAATGTGATCTGTGATGAGCAAAAGCACAGAAGATGCGTATTTAGATTCGTGACCTAAAACTGCGAACTTCTTAGAATTTTAAACTTTTTTTCTATAATTAACTTCAAAGCTACGCACGACTACGCGACTGTCGGAAAATCGTAAAAACACAGAAACTTACAGTTTTGTGGTATTTCTTGTTAAGTATTTTATAGGGTTATCAACTCAAGTCTACTGCTTCTTTTTAGCACTCCATTCTCAGTATCAATTACTATAACTCGCAGCCCTACATCCGCATTACGCTATCAACGCATACGCGCTCGGGCGCGCGCGCTAATCGCTGCATCACTTCGGTTGATACCGATAATAATAATATAAGCCTTAAAGCAATCGCTATAGCAGGGAGATCCGTGGGGCCAAATTGTGCGTTGAGCAACTCAACGCACAATTTGGCCGCTGTTTAATTAAAAGTATATACATAGTTATATTAGTTATATTGGATAATTAAGGTAAGGAGTCACCAGTAACGCTTTAGATTATTGACTTAATTACTTATCTGTTCTTCACGAGAGAATTTCGTAAATTTTCAAATTGGGAACAAATAAATAAACTTACAGAAAAATAAGTTTTCGTTCGTACCAGTCAAATGACGTCCACTGCTGGACAAAGGCCTCCCCAAGGATTTCCACAATGAACGGTCTAACGCCGAACAACAGAAAAATATTTCACATTATTTTGGATGGGGTTTGACCCGTTTATGTTGAAAGACATTCAAATATTTAAACTTATCTTAACAGTATAGTTTCAGAAGTACCATTTCCCTAAAATATTGAGTTATTCTTGGAACTTTCAGGGAGATATTTCCCCATTCAGACATCTCACCGACTGTATAGGGTTTCTCCACATGAGACAAATTAACGAATCGATAAGATCTCAGTCGCTATAAAAGTTGGCATTACGCCCTTGGATTAGACCAAATTTGCTGCTCTGCCAAAGCAAGATACCATCGCATTGGGGTGATATATTTTTGATGGGTGCACGACGGCGGATTACAAAAATGGGGTGGTACCAGAGTAAATACAAATAAGTAGGTCATCTTTATAGAAACGCACCGAGCGCAGTTTGTATATAAGCGCGCGCCAATACGTATGCGGAGCGCACGCACACACCGACAAAATTCAGCGCACCTCACCGCTAATCCACGCAAAATTTTGTCAGTGTGTGCGTGCGCGCCGCATACGTATTGGCGCGCTCACTTACAAACCGCGTTCGAGCGTTTCTATGAAGATGACCTACTCATTTGTATTTACTCTGGTACCACCCCATTTTTGTAATCCGCCGTCGTGCACCGAGATAACGATTTGCATTGTATTTGCGGATTAAACGTGAATCGGAGTAAAATAAATACGATTTAGAATTACTATTGGAAATCTCACCTATCTACATAAAAACGGGACTATTTACACCTCTCGTTCCCATCGCTGCATTGCTGCAACTCCTGTGTAGCCAGGATTTATAACTAAACCCAACCAGTGAAGGTTAAGTCAACCTACGTCACAAAATGGCAAGCCCCGAGTAAAAATGGCCACCACCAACTTGTATACTGCATTCCGATGATTTGTTGATACTACTAAGAAGTGGCACGAAAATTAAAATGTCCCATCCTATTATTTATTCCGATTTATTCTTCCGAATATAAAATAACCACTGTCTCTCCAATCCCACTTCAAAAAGGACAAAGTTCGTCCGATTATGTAGGTTGTTTTGTTTCCGCATTACTCCACATATCCTGGGATTGATTCGGAGATCGCGCATGCATTATACATGCGACCTTTCGATCACGATAAGGGCGCAAAAGGTAGGGTTTATGCCTACCTAGAATTTGCGTCCAGTGAAAAAAGTAATATCCATGTTTTTGGTACTTTGCTGAGGTAGCAGATCGCTTGGACACAAACCGTCGTTCCTTCATTTGGGAAAATAATCAGATAGATGCACGGAATAGAAATCAAGTGTTTTTTACTTTGTGGGCCAATTTTTCAGTCCTGTCTTCTTACTTCTTAGTAAATGAGTAGAAAAGAGGATTAAAGAGGTCGCGGCCCCCGGCGGTAGGTATGGATAGGCCATTTTCCTGGGTAAAAAAAAAAGGTGGAAGGTTAGATACATAAAAAAATATTCTACTAAAGAAATCTGTTGATACAATAATGGGACAAGTGCCACATGATATGGACTACTATGGTGTCTTTATCATTTGCATTAAATTAAAAGCACATAAAAACTTTTTTCTTAGAATTTTCTTGCTTAAAGATCCTGCCTGACATGCCTTGAGAAGTCTTTTGCTTACTAAGTAAAAACAGCGGCAAAACCGGCAAAGCCCACCGGCGTTTTACCATTTTTATGGTCAAGCCTAGATTGCATTTGCGATACAGCGTTTGATTTCACTTTAACCGCTCTCTGATAATGGGCTAATATTTTTATGTTAGTATTGGAATATGAATTTATGATTATTGACTCAGTATCAAGCAGGTTATCATCACTAGAGGTATTTATTAAAATGGCTAGAGACTTAACGGGAGTGGTAATAGAAACGATGTAAAATTTTCAATTTGCTTTGAGCATTTATTCTAGATAGCTATCTTTCTTTCTATCTACGTAATTCCGTAGAAAAATACCTTTTAACCTTTAGAATTAAACTCGTGTTTTATAATTTGGCTCTCCCCAAATTCTCTCGAATTAAGTGAGTTCCGACTAAAATCAATTTGTAGATGGAACTTTGTAGTGAAACCATTTTGTAAATGGTTTGGATCATTTGAAAGATAAACTAATTTAAATCATAAGGAATCTTTAGCGTTTGAACTACGCTGGATATTAAAGGATAGCCGTATTTGGGAATGCCAAACAATTTTAGGATTTAATTTCAATAAAATTTCCATTAGAATAAGTATGCTTTAAGTCAGAACAGCCTACGTTGAAAAATAACATTATTTTACTTAGTATTGCTGTAATTGCCTCTGTAAGCGTAATAAGAATCTGAACCTTTTTTAATAGTTATATTTTATGAAAAGGAACTATTTTACTGCTTTGTGTTCAAATTTTCTGAATTAAAAGGATTATTTCGACCTCTGCCTTTGTTAATCATATACCTATATTAACCAGAATCAGAATCTATCGTTCGTGAATGTAAATTTATTAGTCTACTGTCCGTTTTCACCATCAATCCCTAATTTTTAAGTGACCCCTATGGTGACACTTAACAAGAATTTTGATTACAAAGGGGTCACTTAAAATTTAGGGATTGATGGTGAAAACGGGCATACGTATTTTAGTTTCGACGTTATTGTTGAACAAGGATACCCCTTCCCAGCGGTTCCATGCGCGGTTAACATGCGAAAATGCACTGCGTCAAAGAATCCCTTAAAGTTTGATCACTACATGCCCGACACACTGAAAGTTTTTAGATTCAATTAGTTTTTATTTGACTGTACTTTTGAAAAGGTGCGAGTTGACGAACAAAATAATAGGTAAAATCAGAATTTCCCACCTCGCACCTGCTAGCGAGTTTGACAGGTGCGAGATGACGAACAACCCGTTCGTTTCAGCCAAATGACGCTGACATCCAGTGTCCACTGCTGGACAAAGGCTTCCCCCAAGGATTTCCATAACGACCGGTCCTGCGCTGCCTGCATCCAGGTTCTTCCCGCGACCTTCAGCAGATCGTCGGTCCACCATCAGAATCTTTCTTCTTCTTCTTCTTCTTTTCAGCCAAATGACGTCCACTGCTGGACAAAGGCCTCCCCCAAGGTTTTCCACAATGAACGGTCCTGCGCTGCCCGCATCCAGGCTCTTCCCGCGACCTTTACCAGATCGTCGGTCCACCTAGTAGGAGGCCTGCCCACGCTACGTCTTCCAGCCCGATCAGAATCTTTATTTCCGTAAAAACACGGTTGGTAGTTATATGGAGACTAGCGGCCGCCCGCGACTTCGTACTTTCGTAAAATCCGGTCTTAGTGAACACCTACCTTCTAAAAGGAACCCCCACGCAAAATTTGAGACTCCTAGCACTTGTAGTTTCTGAGATTTCGTGATGAGTGAGTCAGTCAATCAGTGACCTTTCGCTTTTATAGATATAGTAGATGTTAGGAGTGCTCGTGATAGCATAGCATTATTGCGGCGTGATTATTTTTGTTACTTATTACTAAAACACAGAATAAGGTTCCACGTGCAAACACCAAAAAGGCAAACAAAGTTGGTTTACAAACACTAATATCTTACAAAAGCGTGTTTTCAAACGGCCACGATGTTGTGACTGCGGCTTTAATACCACGTTTCAATGGCTTCCTATTGGTGTTGATTGAATTTGATTTGATTTATGATCGCCGAGACGTGGCAGCGTTTGATGCTTGGTTGGGCTGAGTAGATGTTGATAACAGAACGATTAGGATTGATACAGTAGCCATTACAGTAGTAAGTAATAGTAAAATTTTGTGGAGAATTTGCACGTATTACCTTCAACATAAAAAAGTATGTATTTAGTGTGAAAAAAGGGCTGTTTAGAAATTCCAAACATGAAAAAACGGTCATGAATTGCTAATTTCTTCATATTTTTTTTTATGGAAAGCATAAAATAACCCATGGGCCCGTTTGACTTTTCATAAAATACTTATTTAATTTATTGATATAATATTCACTACAAATTAAGAACAAAGGACAAACAAGACCGAGACGCTATGTAAAGTTGAACTTATTGTATAAAGAAAGACTTTTGTCTAAGTTTCAAATTCATCAATACACTCATCACACGTGTAGAATCTAGAATATTCATTACTAAATTAAAGATCTACTTTCTCTATTACTTAATTAATTACATTCAAAGCCAGCAACAGCCGTAACTTTGTAAAGATCGTTAAACGCTCCAAATAAGCCAACCGGACAAAAAGATCCCTGGACCGAATAGAACTGGTTTCCGAACTGTTGGATCCGAAGGTAAAATTACGAGAAGGTTCCATAGGTAAGCTTTTACTCCTTATTCCGAGGGGACAAAGCTCAAAATGGGATAGAACTATAGTGCGGGAATTAGTATTGTGTAATCTAATGCCTTACTAAGCTGTGAATACTATTTTAGTAAAAGTCGAAATTTGGTTCCTAATCATAATTAGGTACAAGAAAGTAAGTGAAACAAAAATGTATGACCATGATTTTGACATGATGACATAATGTACGAGTATGAATAAAAATAACCGTCAATTGATTGAAGCGTGGACAAAAGCATGACAAAAATAAAATGACAAAAGTCAAGTCATGTTAAAAACAAACCTAAGACAAAATTAAGAATACGCACTGCGGAAAAACTTGAATGCTACATAAATGTTAATGAGTCTACTATACAGTGTGAGTCACGTTAAAGTGTACATATGAAAATAGATGAAACTAGACCTATTTTTATCGACAAAAAAGAGGTCGATCGATCATTGCAAACGTTGTGATAGGGATAGAGACATGCGATTTTTGGTTTTACGAAGGTAATACGATAGAGAATAATACAAAGTAATAAAAACCACCGTTTATAGGGGCATTTTTTGGAGAAATTTATCAAATAACCAAAAAAACATGAATTTAAAAGCAGATTTTTTTCAAAAAGTTTCGTATTTTATTATTTGTTGGCCTTTTTTGTGTATTTTATGTATTTTTTTAGTATCGCCTGTTATTTAGCATTATTACTGTTTTTATTTTATCACGATATACCGCTTAGTTTAAAAGTTATTACGTTTTCTTTACAATAAGTAATTAGAAGTGTAACGTTGCCGTTTGCTGTTTTTTCACAAATTAATATTTCTTCTCAATATTCTGATTTTGGATACCACTAGCCTTGCGTAAATATAGTCTTATGTACTATAGATTCGAGTATTTTAGCTGGCGTCGATAGCACTGCGACCGGCCTATACTCGTCCACTCTCATTCCAGATCCCCCCTTGGGCACCGGAACGACCCTAGTTGTTTTCCATCTGTCCGGAAAGATCGACCCTTCGAAACATTTATTGAAAATGTAAAACAGCGGCTCCACCAGTACCAATCCACAATCCTTGAATATGTACGGTGGTATGCCATCCGGGCCCGCGGACCGCTTGGGCTGCAGGCGCTGCAGCGCGCGGCGCACGTCCTCCGGCCGCAGCCGGCCCAGCTCCACGCGCGCTGCGGCGTTGGCGCCGCCAGCCGCCTCCACCGCTGCGCTCACATTCAGTTCCGCGCGCTCCGTACTATACACCGCGTGAAAATACCTAGCAAACTCATCCGCAATCTGTTGGCCCGAGAGTATCTCACCGTTGTTCAAGATCGTTTTTGTGCCAGTATTACCTCTTTTGGATTTGACGTAGTTCCAAAAAGATTTTGGATCGTCTCGCAGGTTATGTTGCACTAATATTTCATATTGCGTGCGAGCCGATTTAATCTTTTGTTTTACCCTGGTTCTTAGTTGAGCGAACGCGTCATAATCTATTTTCATCCTACTCCTTTTATACCGTTTATGAAGAACAGTTTTATGCTTCAAGTCACTAATTATCTCAGCCGTATACCATACAGGATAGATATTGTTATGATTAGTCTGAATAGGCTTTTTTCTAGGAACACATTCGTCAATAACTGAATTAATAGTGTCATAAAAAAACACTAAGCCGTCCTCCAATTCTAAATTATACAGTGGCATCCAATCTACGGTCGCTAGTGAGGAATATAACAACGCAAAGTTGGCTTTGTTAAAATTCCACTGTTGCACGTTATGCTCACGGCAGCCGCCAGAGGGCGCGGGCGACGCCGCCGGCGGTACGGCTGCGCGCGGGCCGGTGGCGCGGCGCGCGCGCAGCCGCACCGCCACCTCGAGCGGCGGGTGGTGCGCGTCCACAGGCACGAGCGGCGCCGCCGACTCGCTCACGCTCACCCCCACTCCCTCCTCGAACGTGCTCAGCACTAAATCCAAACAACGATTATTGCAATTACCTATTCTGTTACTCTGAGTGAATGAACAATAAGTTTGAAAATATTCATAATAATTAATTACATACGACGAACAAGAATGCAAATTGAAATCACCTATTACTACTATCTCACTATAATGGTTACAAAACCGTTCAATAATACTAAACAATAACATGTATTCACTGTCACTACTATTTGGTGGAATATAAACCACACATAACAAAAATAAAAATCTGTTCCGATAGACAGCGGCGCAAGCTAGTTCAAACGCATGCTCGTCAATGTTTATGTTACTCGGTATCGGCACTTGACGCAGCTCGAAACGCGGTGTGGCCACGAGAAACGCGCCGCCCTGCTTCCGCCCGTCGTCCCGGTCACAGCGAATGATGTTATATCCCGATGGTACTATTTCTGCATCATGGATTGATTTATTGCAGCCAGTTTCTGTGACGGCGAATAAATCAGCATTTGACGCTGATACACCTGCATAAAAATCATCCAATTTTGTTCGGAGTCCTCTGACGTTTTGATAGTATATCTCAACTTGTTTAGTCGGGATTTTTTGATTTCCCGACTGATTTCCGAAACCACACCCATTCACAAAACTCGATATTCACAGGCCAGTTCTCTGGTTTACATAACTCACTGTATTTGCTCTCCGGGACTCCTATAATAAAGGACGCGTAGTCTCTTTCCGTCTTATGTTTAATTCTGTCTACTTTGATAGGGACGTCCTTGCCACAGATATTTTGAACATATTTTTCTAGTTTTTCTGTTGAGGTTTCTGCTTGGAGACGCCATACGTGTAAGTACTTCTTTCGTTCGGTTCCTTGTATATCGACTAGGTGTGTACTTCCGCCTTTTTTGACTTCACTATTAGGATACCTACTTTTTTTCCTCTGTACAACCGTCCAATCTTGTGCATCTACAGTTCTATTATTTTGGACAGTGTCTTCCACGTTACATTTTTTGATGCTACTTGTATTTTCCTTTGCTTGCATCTCCGCCTTAGTCGGTAAGCTCGCTGGTTTCGTGGCCCCACTCGTAACTTGATTTTGTGCAACTACCCTCGCAAACGAAACTGTTAGAGGCTGTTTTTGTTGAACTGGTGCAGTTATTATCTCCTCTTTTTCAGTTTTTGACTTCAACATCTCTTCCAGTTGCTTATTTTTTTCTGTCAGGGCCATGATTTTAGTTTCTAGTAGATCGACCTTTTGCGCCTTTTCTTGAACTACCGTCATTATAGTTCTTAACTCTTGTAGTTGAGTTTCGGTTTTAAGAAATCTATTTTTAAGCAGTTCATATTCCGTCGCCTGTTCGTTCATACGTGCCTTCATTTCCGAGCGAAACTCGCGTAGCTCTTCTAATATTTTGCTCTCGGTATCAAGGATGGACAACTCATTTGGATTGAGACGACCACCTCTTTCAGTGTTGATGAAGCAAGTTGGTGTAAATGTTTTGTTCATAATGGTGCTTCCACGTACCGGTGTATTAGTGTTATCCCGCTTTGGAACAGCGCACATGCATTCTGGACATACCCATGCATCCTTGTATTCCTGAGTGAAACTTGCGAATTTCTCCGCTGTCACGGCGATACACTTCAGGTGATACATTTTCTTACATGGTTCTTGAGAACACTCCATAAATAATATATCAAATATTGCGGCATCGCACCCACCACATTTCGTACCCATTTGAGTGATTTCTCACTGCTTTAAGTATATTAACTTTAAAATTTATTCACTAGCAATATAAACACGTCCGCTCGAGTTCAATTTTGTGCCATGTAGTTTCATGCAGAGGTCGTCCGCCATAACCGTAAATAACGGTGACCGCATGCAGCTTACGTTCCACGAATTCTAACAACCCTTTTCGCTCGCAGTTAATTAATGTTCTTTTGCAAGGGCAAATTGTTTATGGTAAGCCTGACTAATCACCATAGACTAGGAGCAGTGAGTTCTATAGAAAATTATTTGTACAAAATTAGTAACGAAGACCAAGTGGACGAAAATGGTCGTATTTTTTTATTCAAATAAAATCATTTTTTTGTAAAAACATAAGTGAACATGTGGAATTCAGGTGGTACATAATGAGTAGAACTCAATGTTTGGCCTATAAGTGGCGTACAAATTAGTCTCATATAAAGTTAATTAAAACTCATGTCTCAGCAATTTCCTTAAACTGCTTCTTCAATCGATAAATTTTCCGTTTATTTGCAAAAAATAAATCCACTAAAATAGACCTAGAAGTCTAATGCCCGTTTTCACCATCATCTTAAAGTGACCCCTATGAAAACAAAATTCCTGTTATGTATTACCATAGAGGTCACTTAAGAATTAGGGATTGATGGTGAAAACGGGCATCAGGATAACTAAAATGTAAATGAGGCCTTAAGTCTTAGAAAAGAAACCATTCTTAGAATGCAAAGAGTATTGGTTTCTCATTTTAATAACACTTTGGAGTCCAGCCAAATAGGTAGGTACTCCAGACTACAGGGAAAATCCAGGCGGTCCCAGCCCTAGCATAGCCATTTTCGAGTTGCATTTTCGTTGCCTGTTTTTTAACTTTTCAAAATTGGAACGCGCCGTTATGGTGACTGCCAGTGTTTTATATTACTTTTTAAAGTCACGGCTGAACGCCTCGCTTTTTACTGGCCAGTTACAGTTTTGACTTTTTACAGAAAATAAAGAGAAAAAAAGGTTGCACAGATTTAATAAATTAAATATCCTTGGACATTTTTACACTGCGCTTCTAGTCCCAAACTAAGCAAAGCTTGTACCATGGGTACTAGACAACGGATATAAACATACTTAAATACTTTTTTTTTGTAAATACATACACATTATACACAGAAAACACCCAGTCCAATACAAACAAATATGTTCATGCACACAAATATTTGTAGTGCGGGAATCGAACCCGCAACCTCCGGAATAGTAGTCCGTTTCGAACCACTACACCAAACGGCCGATGAATATTTAAAAGAATTTTTTTTTTTTCAATGTGAATATCTCCTACGAATGTGTGGAAATTTTTTACTCATTTTTATAAATACAGAGATGATATCACGAATAAAAGGCAGAGCAGAAGACCTAATAGAATTAATTACAATAACAGATGTACAGAGGTCTCAAAAGGTCATCTTGTTCCATTTCAAGTCTTATTTCATTGGCTAAAAGCTTAAGATTAATAGTTTTTTGCGACTCCGAGGTTTCAATGTCGCATATTGAGTCACGCTGTCTGGTTTGCATTCACTAGATTAGCTAGCGAATCGATTCAATGTATAATCACACGATTAGTGACGTCAGAATACACAATTAATACATATTTATTTTTAAAACATTCGTAAAAATGACAATGATTTGGGTTGGAGACCCCTCGTGGTTGATTAGTCTCGCTGGGTTATCTTAATTAAGTATGATGATTTCATTGAATTTCTGTATTTTTACCCGACTGCGCCAGAAGGAGGGTTATGTTTTTTAATAATGGTACTTATTAAAAGTAATTACAATTTCTACGGATCCGTGTGTGACGTATAGAGTGACAGTAAACCCATAATAAAGATTAGGTAAGCAATCCCGTAATGATTTTGCATCAAGTGACTTTACATAGTCCTTTGGGGTTCCCACAGCTGGGCTTACTCTTGAGTCTACTCGTTATCTTCGCACAGCAGTCCTACCTATCGGAATAAGGTGATAGAGTCACCAAGGGGATTTTGGGTAGGCTTAGAACTGACAGCGGACCGCCCCTCACTTGTTAGAAGAGTCCTTCCTTCGTGATAACTTATTGCCTTTCCCTAGGGCAAAATATGACAATAATAAAGTACATACTTACAAAGTAAACGTTTAAGTTTAAACTTACTGACCAATTATATTGTCAGTTTAATCTATAGATACTTATAATAAATCTGTAGAGAGGTCAATTCTGTACAGGAAATATATTTTCAAAATAACTATCAGGGGGTGATTAGTGATTGATACTGATACCAAAAATGCAATCAGTAAAATTTTTGTCTGTCTGNGAAACACACATCTATAATTGATAATTTCTCGATGGGTACTAAGGTAAATAAAAGAAGAGGTGCCTGCTTGCAAAGTAGTTTTGTGTTAGATAGCGGTCCTATCGGTCTTCAATATGAACCGGAATATAGATCCCCGCTGCAATCAGCTGTTGAAAAAGTTAACGAACTGCCCTCGTTAGCGGCACAATTATCATACACAACAATTGCTGGGGATACGTGTGTCCCTTTCGATTGCATGACAACCGACGAAACAGAGCACAAAGAGGCGCCAGCGGCGCCTACCGCGGTTTCGGTAGGAGTGAAAGAGAGCAGCTGCCGGGCGACCGCCGGATGCGCCGACTATGTTGGAGTGAGCGGGACGGAGATGGAGGCGGAGCGTGTTGAGGCCTCTATAACGGGCACTGCGGTTTCGGCGGAACCGGTCCTATCGGCAACTTGCGCGGGCGACGCGAACGCGTCTCCTACCACAAGTTCGAGATCGGTGAGTGAAAACGTTATGAGCGCGATAAATCGTGCTGCGCGAGTGCCGCGAGTTAATATGTCAATCCCAAGTGCGAGTTCGGGTCCACTGGTAAGGGACACTAATTACTTCGAATGGCAGGTAGTGAAAAATAAATCGGCGAAACGTTATAAACTTATAGGTCAAAAGGGCTGCGCAGTGACTGAGCCAAATGGTAAATTTAGAGCGGCTGATGTCAAAGTGCCGCTTTTAATTTCGAATGTCAGTAAGGACACAAGTGAAGATGACATTATTACATACATTAAGGACAAAACAAGTGAAATAGTGGCTTTAAAAATGATAAATATGAAAAAAAATAAGGAGTACAATGCATATAAGTTGTTTGTATCTAAGAGTAAATTAAACTTATTTCTTGATGATAACTTTTGGCCTAACGGTATAACTTTTAGGCGTTTTGTACGCTTTATGTACAAAACAAGATCAGAGAAGTTAGGTACAGTTTCTAAATAATTATTTTTATGTCTATGGACCCTAAGTGTGATCTTAAGTTAATTAGTTTCAACTGTAAGGGTGCTAAACGTTCACTAGATGACATTCGTGAGTTGTGTAAAGTTTATGACTTGGTGGCCTTACAGGAAACATGGTTACTCCCCCATGATATACCGATATTGGGAACTATATATAATAATTTTGAATACACCGGTAAGTCGGCGGTAGATACCTCTGCGGGTTTATTGGTTGGCAGACCATATGGGGGAGTAGCCATCCTATGGAGAAAGGGTATTTTTGATAAGGTTACAATTCTAGATTGTAAAAGCACCCGTTTGGCTGCAATCCGGGCTACATTGGGTGATCGCTCCATTCTTGTCTTTACGGTTTATATGCCTACTGACTCTCTCAACAATTTGCCGGTCTTTACTGAGGTGTTGGGTGAAGTAAGCGCAATAGTGGCGAGCGAAGATGTTGAGAGTCTATTTGTCTTGGGTGATTTCAACGCTCATCCTAATGAGTTATTCTTTAAAGAACTTAACAACTTTTGTCTTGACCAATGCTGGGTTTGTGCCGATCTAGAAAGGCTCGGGTTGCAGTCGGACACTTACACATTTGTCAGTGAGGCCCATGGATGCAGACGATGGCTTGACCATTGTATTGTTTCAATGTCAGCCGAAAAAACCATTGTAAGGATGAGTGTAATAGAGGATGTATTTATATCAGATCATTTACCCCTACTTATACAGTGTAATTTAAATGTTGTACGGCCTAAGTTATTGTCCCAGAGCATACGTCGTAGCTCTGNGTGTGTGTTGTGTTTTTTTTTTTTTATGTTGCTTTCCCTCCTAAAAATTAGCCTTTAAAAACATGGTGTAGAATCACTAGGTACTTGCTTATTTCCAGTTTTTATTAAAACACTGCAATTTTGGTTGGTTCTGTTAGATTATGGAACTTTAATAATGTGTATGATTGACCAATATCAAATTCTTACCCACGACGATTCATAAAAGTTGTTAGGGTTTCAACCTCAGTTGTTGTAATCCATAAGATAGAAGAAGTAGCAGGTTAGAATCTCGACTGAATACATTTGAATTCAGTGTGATGAGCACATATTTTTGAGAAAATTAAGAATTAACCATAGGCTCTTAAGTACTACTTACATTCCCTCTAATATGGTCAAGTGAAGCGATGGCTGGTTCACTCGTCATGTCTGTGAACAGGCGCTGGTTCGCTGTTTAATATACCACGCAATTTTGTATACCCATTATACACTATACAAGAATGCATGGTACATTCAGTGAACTGCTCCTCAATCGAATGTACCTACTACTGCTATTTCTATTTATTTATATTAACCGGCAGACAGTGGTGACTGAGTTTGTTGCGGCGCTTCTTCTCAGCACTTGCCAAATGTTGGTCTCGAAGCGCTGGTAGGGTAAAAAGATTATGAGACATGTAGAGGCTCCTTAAGAGCAAAATGACGATTTGTAAGAACTATTTATTAGTCTAAACAAATAAAGAAATTTTGACTTGACTTGACTTGACTGGGGCACTTTTTCCTCATGTAAATGATAATACAGATATCACTTAAAATTAGCACAACAGTAACAAAAGATCAACAAAGGTTCGCTAAACCTTCATTCATTCATTCTCCTCGCATAGACGTTTAGCAGAACTAAGCTCGCCTTGACCCAGTGCGTAGCCCTAAACTGTGCTAAGTGACGTCTAAATAGACTACACTTACTTCGCAATATCTTTGCAGGTTCATGGAAATCCATAACTTTATCTACAGGGACTATTCCCACCTCTTATTCCCACCGCTGCAACTCCTGTTTAGCCAGGATCTACAGCTTGACCGCAAGAAACCCAACCAGTGAAAGCCAAGTTTGTCCCGGGGAAAAGTTAAACTGTCATTGGGCCCGCAACAAAATTAATCAGAAAAACTTCAAGATCATAAAATGCCGTGGTGTCGACATCTCAAAAACAAAAATGGTAAATAGTCACAATAATTCATTAATTTTATTTTATAATTTGCCACTTGTATGAATCACATCCTCATACACAGTCCTCAACACCATACATCAGGGCTCATGCAATAATTCATCCGAAGGCCGAGCCGTGTAGTCAAATGGACCGGAAAATAAACAGAAAAACCAAATCACTCATATTGCAGTGGACAAATCTTTGAAAAAAACGAAGCAAAAAACGCTCCATTTTTTGCCAGTAGCTGCGAACGGATCAAGCATAGAAACATATTCACGAACACGGTCACGATCAATTCTTAAAACCCAAGTAGTAATTCAAAGATTTACTTACACGATCTATCTTTGAGTAGGTAGACTTATCAGACCTTATTATTATGTTTTAAATTACAGATCGTTCTAGCACAGTATAGCTCATCTAAATACTGTGGTTCTAGGCTGTGTCAGCTACACAACTTGCAACTTCATTATTTGCATCAGCACCATATGAGATGTAGGCATTATTTATTACCTAGGTACCTACCTCATGACCTGCCTTCAGCAGTGAATTTGACACGATGAACCCAAAACATGGCTGAACTAATGAGTCTTTCTACCAAGTCGTGCCAGCCAGAGCCACATACGTAGAATGTCCATAATAATTCTATGATATTTTCGTTCACCGAATACTAAAGGTTATAACTACGCCCAGCTAATGTCATCCCGCTTATTGCTGTTGTTCTAAATGATTGACAGTTAGGGCTTTCTGAATAATATTGTAGAGCAACCTCGGGTGATGCATATTCATTGTCGTATACTTACATATTCAATTATTCCGATGGGTATTTGCAATATCTTAAGTTGCGAAATCTTTATGTTTAAATAATAACAAAACCTTAATAGAACTTTTCAAGTAGGTTTGATAGAAAAATCTGTCTTATAAAAATGTCTTCGTTCGTTTCAGCCAAATGACGTCCACTGCTGGACAAAGGCCTCCCCCAAGGTTTTCCACAATGCACGGTCCTGCGCTGCCCGCATCCAGGCTCTTCCCGCGACCTTTACCAGATTTACCTCTACCAGCGACCAGAAAAATGTCTTATAAAATAGTACAGAGATTTTCTTTTTCTGTATGATGATGATATGTATGTGTCGCCGTAAAATTGTGAATTCCGTCAGATTATAATCTGACGTAGTGAAATTACAATCTAACCTAACCTAACCCACTGTTAGTTTACAATCTAACGCGTTATATTATAAACTGACAGAGTTCACAATTTCACGTTGACATGTGCATTTCATTATTTTAATTTAATTAATACATTCCCACCGATCTTTCTGAGTACTACTTTTGAGCCTTCAGTCATTATTAATAATTATTGTTTTAACAAACATAAATAAAGCCTCTGAGTAAGTGTTAGTCTCATACAAGGAAACAACTTCAGTGAATCATAATTAATGGTTTCAAACCATACAATTTCTGACAAAAAGCATGCACAATGGCAAAATTTGTGTTGACGACCCAAGGAAGTGTTATTAGACCATTTTAGAGCACCACATAATTATAATAACACATACAAACCTACCTAAATACCTATTATAATATTAGGCAAGGTTCCCAAAACTATGGGAAACTATTTACTAGCCGCGTTAGGAGTAAACACATACAGTTACACATTACCTATAGTTCGATATCACATTTTTCTCTACGATAAAAAAGGTTTTTAGGGGATGATTAACTTAGCGTGGCAGTTTCAGCGCATCCTTTGCATTGAGTTACCACCGCATTATCTTGAAGTTTCTTTTATTAAAATATATTTTCCTCTGGCCCAACAAGGGCTATTTAATAAAACTAGTTCTGCCAGCGTTTACAGAGACTTGACGATTTTCATGCAAACTCGAGAATTAGAGTTTCTTTTGTTTTTCTCTTCACCAACATATCATTGTCCCGAAGTGTTAGTTGAGTACCTAAGCTATTATTACGGGCCTATACACTAATAAAATTGCTAGCTGCTTCCTAATTTTATCCAGGATTCCAGGTTCCATCCTATCGACCCAATTTGATGGTCCATTCGAATATCTTGGCCGGACAGCCAAACGACAATGTCACAACAAGTGGCAAGACATAGTCACGTAATATTTATTCAAAGCCGATCGGGTCACGGTCAGGTGGACTATTGCTGCATTGTGCGACTTCCTGCCATTGAAAATGTATTAGAACGTCTGGATTTAGTCATTGCCTCCATTTTATCTAGGTCTAAAGGCCCATGTTCTGAAAAACGGTCAAGAATAAATGTGCACTAGCCGAATAGTTAAACCGTGGTTAAACGATGCACAACTGTTTTGTTAGCAATTTCTGTGAAGAAACTTTATCTAATAATGTAGGTAAATGAATTAGCTAGAAAAATGAACTCCAAAAGCAGTGATTCAATAATTTAATTGTGTTTTACTTAATTTTTACAAAATAATTTACATCATTCCGCCGTACTTCTTAAGCTTTTCGTTGAAACCTAAGTCTTCCATTGCACTTCGCTGCTCTTGTGTGCAGTATTCTGAAAAGAAAACAATGTGTGATCAAATAGTTGAAGAAAACTACTAAAAATCCTGTGTAACCAGGATCTACAGCTTCACCTCTAATAAAACAAACCAATAAATGCCAAGTTTGTACAGGGGGAAAGATAAACTGTCATTGGACCCGCATTGAAATTAACCAGGAGAACACAAAAGTTCGAAGTCAAGAACTTCAGACCCAGAGGTCCCGGGTTCAACTCCCTGTGGGGGCAAAAGTTTTGCTCAGTTTGGTGGTAAGCTTGTTCTAAGTCCGCGTGGTTAGCGACCATCATCTTAGTTAAGTCTGTCGCCATAACAACTATAGCATTGTTGTGTTTCGGCAGTTGGAGGGAATTTCTCTTTGGTTAAGGATTCCACGTGTAGTTCGCTTCCACCTTCCGCCTGATAATAATTTTCCATCAGGTGAGATGCAGGCCAAGAGCTTCCTTGACTTACTTGACACATGGTCCCATGTCCCCTAGATGGGGCAGAGGGCGTCCACAACAGTCCTCCATCTCGTTCGGTCTTGAGCTTCTCGCTTGATCTCGCTCCAGGTCTTGCCGATCTTCTTCGCCTCGTCCGCTACAGTGCGCCGCCAAGTTTGCCTGGGTCGACCACGTTTGCGTTTTCCTTGGGGATTCCAATCCAGAGCCTGCTTAGGGATGTGATCGGGGTCCCTTCGGAGAGTGTGGCCAATCCAGTTCCACTTGCGGCGCTTGATCTGCTGGTCGATCGGAATTTCGTGGCAGCGTTCCAATAGCTCGACGTCGGAGATTTTCTAGGGCCAAGAGCTTCCTTGTTGTGGATAAAAAATACAATAAGTTACTTACGAACAGTACTCGGCTCCCAGCCAATGTACTCGCCAGTCCGTTCGTTCTCCGTCTTCAGCCACTCGTGAAGAGGCGCGAAGTATTCCAACACTCCACCCGCGTCCATGTTCCTTTGACCAGTCAGCACCTCCATAGCGTCGGGCCACGGCTTTGAAGAGCCCATTTGGAGCATGTCACTGGGAATGACGTAGTAAGTTTAAGCCTTTTATCTTCTTGAGCATGCTTAGGTGAATAGTGGCTCTTTCGCTTGAGCATGCTGAAGAGGATACAAGGTTTTAAGCTTGTTATTCATCAGATGTAGTCATTACTTTCTGTGTAGAAATAACAGTACAGCAGGGTATATAATTTAAGACATATTTTTAGTAACACTGCAGAAATAAAGAGTTCGTTTGCTACTTGTAGCTAAAAGGTATAAAAAAGTCCATATCTAGTGCGACCTTAATTCAAAATCACTTTAACATCTATTTACGCTATACAATATACATATAGGTTAAAATCTCCATAGCGTGTATGAAAATTCTTTTTACAACAAAAGATGCACTACAGACAGTCTACTTATGTACTTATAGTTAGATACAAAAAATCAAAATATGATGACCTCTCTCTAAAAAAATCTACAAACGAAAGTATTTTCTAATCTCTGCCACTGAGACTTCAAAAAGAATTTCCTTGCACACTTTATAGAGCTTTTCAAAGGTATCTTCATAGTGCTTCTAGTCTTCCTCAGCACTTACCCCAAAGCCTTCCCAGCGGCCTGGCTCCTATAGATGTCGCAGTTGGACAGCAGCTTGGCGGGGTCGTCGGGCGCGTACTCGCCGGCCAGCTGGCATAGGGCCCGGTGGAATTGGAACTGGATAATGTAGGATACGTAGTACCTGGAAATAAGAAAATGAAGATGATACTGACAACGGTTCGGGTACATCAAGCTGAAGATTGCAGTGAACGTGATAGCTAAGTGAGAATTTGCAACAAAAATAAATCACTTAGTGGAGAGTGATGATTCGTTCAGGTATAAGGAGAAATTATAAGAACTTGTCATCGTTGAAATCAGTAATGAAGAATGCTAGCCAAAACGAATCTGATAAAAAATTAAGAAAGATCATTTTTTGTCGGCTGCAAAGATACCACATACAATCAATCAATAATACAGTAAACTGTTGCGCTCAGAGTAAATTCCTAATTCACACACAATTTACTACGGAATTTTGAATATTCCTCGACAATTTCTAGGAAGAAATAAAATGAAGGAAGTTTCGTTTTAAAGTTCAGTTCATTTGAGAGCTAAAAATGGACATGGAGTAATAGAAACTCTTTATTTGAGCTTTTAAGTGAGTAGGTAATTCAACGTTTTGCTACCCTTTTATTATTATTATATTATTTAATATTGTATAGTCAGCACTTTTTAAACAGATACCTAAAATTAATTACTTTCGCACACTAACCTTAATTTTAATGAAACCAAACTTGTACGTGTTTAGGCTAAGTTTTTATACAGTAAATAATTTATTCTTATTCTTATTATTCTTACCTCATATACTCAACATCAGCAGACACATGGTACTTAGCGGCAGGGTCAAAATCGTCTTCAGTCCTCGGCACCGGGGGTTCGACTCCCTGTAAAGAGTCTCGCAGCTGCCAGAAGTGGCAGTTGTAGTCCCTAGGAGCTGTGATACCACGGAACACGCTATATCGGAACAAATCCAGAAGGTACGCGAATGGCAGGAACACAATCTTCTCCAAACCCTGGAAAAATAAACCCGTTTTCAGGTCCCCGTAGACTAGTCTGTTTATTTTTAAATAAACAACTTGAAAAAATCGAACTGCCTTAGACGGGAATCGAACCCACGACCTTTCGCTTGCCGGGCGACTGCTCTGAGCTACTTAGAGCTACTGGATGAACCCGTCGATTTTTTTCAAGTGTAATACGCTGTCATGGCCGCGTTTATTGGCTGATAGACTTTTTACTATCTAATCTTTTATTGCCTGATAGACTTTGACCGATTCAATCTTTTGTTTCAGCCATATTATGATAGCCATATGACGTCCACAGCTGGACAAAGGCGTCCCTCAAGGATTTCCATTACGACCGGTCCTGGGTTGCCTGCATTCAGGTATTTCCCGCGTCCTTTACTAGATCGTCGGTCCATCAAGTGGTGGGTTTGCCCACACTACGTCTTCCGGCCCGTGGTCGCCACTCAAGATTTTTTCTGCCCCAGTGACCATCAACTCTACAAGCTATGTGCCCGCCCACTACCACTTGATTTGAAATTGACAATTCTGCTTACTTGACAATTCTGCGGACTATGTTGGTCATTTTGGTTTTCCTGCGGATCTCCTCATTTCTGATTCAATATCTAACGTACCTATTTGCAAATAAATGTTAAATATAGCAAAAGGCTAACAGATATTACTCACCATTTTGAACTGCTGATTAATGTTAGACTCAAGATCCTCAGGCCCATCTTCCAAAAGACCCATAACTCTTAAATGCTTAGGAGTAGCGACCGAAAGGGCAATCACGTCTCCTACAGCCTCATGGAAACCTTTAAAATACAGTATTAAAAGTTAATAATTATGTAAATAAATGTCCATGCAATATACTAATCAACGCCCAATCAATTAAGTGACAACAAGCAAACATTTACATCCCAAATATACACAAGTCATAATATAAAGGTGCAAATCATTCAACAAGATGCAAAAGACGAGCAAACTACAAAGAAACATAAATGTAGACATCACCCAAAAGAACTTCCAACATAATTTACCAGGATTAGCACCCTCCCTATAAATAACTGGTTGGTCTTTATACTGGAGGTAATACTGAATGTGCCCCATCTCATGGTGGGTGGTCTTGAAGAAGGCACTCGTCATGGTAGTACACTGCTTGATCCTAGAAGAAGTATGAAGAAGTAATGATTACCAGGGTTCGCTCCTTCTCGGTATATCACAGGCTGGTCTTTGTACTGAAGGTAGTATTGGATGTGGCCCATTTCGTGATGGGTAGTCGTGAAGAATTCACTTGTTATTACAGTACATTGTTTGATCCTAAAAGAGCAGATGATATTCTTATTATTTTATTAGTACCAAGACACGATAAATGTAGAGGTGTTAGGTTTTAGCAAAGAAAATGGAAAATAATGTTGTTATACCTAAAGCCTGGTCCGTGAGCACGTACGAGCGATAAGGATGGGTAGCTTGGGGTCATTGGACGGGATTCTACGTGCTCACGGACCAGGCTTTACCTAGTCTTTTTAATTAAAACACTACAACATCGAACTTTGCCCTTTATGTAACTCATAATTTCAAAATAATAAAAAATAGAGATGATGATTATGTATTTAGTTTTACTCATGAAAAAACAATAGGCAAAGGGACAGCTCTAACTTCCAAGCTAGAGAGGAAATTGATTACTTTATCAATAAAAGCCAGCAATAATCATCATCATCTCATTTCAGCCACAGGACGTCCACTGAACATAGGCCTCCTCTAATGATTTCCACAGCGGCCTGCATCCAGCGCCTTCCTGCTGCTACCTTTATGTAGTCATCGGACTTTAAGCCACCAATATAAATGCCAGAATTCCAATTTATATTACCTGAAGTCTTCACCGTCAAAGAAGTCCCAAGCCGAAGCATGGCACACCAGATCACGACCGTCATTCGGTTTCTCGATGATAGATTTGTCCCAAAACAGATCGGGCATCCCACTCAAGTTTAAGGACTTGAAGAACTCTTCGGCTGTTTTGAACATCTTCAGAGGTGTGTAGTTCTGAAAATAAATAAAGGTGAGAGTAGAAAAGTGTACCCATGTCATTGTATGAAATTAGAAAGTCAATGCTGCAGGGCTATTCCGAAACGCTATTAAGTAGTTTCAAGTCTATCTGTAACCGTCGCTAATGTTGGCTTCTCGCTTTGCGAGAGACGGATACCAATATTCGAAACTTCGAATATCGTTTTTCGAAGTTACTGTAATGGGTGTAGAAATCAAGAAAAGTGTATGTACCTGAGCAATAAGAGCTGCAGTAACGTCTACATCTGGTTTCTCAGGATAGGGCCGACTGTATTTTTCGATGTTATTCCAAGTTTGGGCCCAAATGTTTCCTGAAATTTTAATTTCAATAATTAGACTAATCACTGCACAGAATATTATGTATAGTTGAAGTAGAGTTTTAAACCTGTTTCATGAGCCATAATTTGTTTTAATTATTATGTAAACACATGTACACATAAACGTTTATTTACGACTATGTGTATAAATCCTCATTACACTGCAAATTAATATTAATATCTTGCATCTAATATTATTATGGCACAAGTACACCATGCGGGAAGTTGACCGCGAAAAAGCGTGAGCCCGCACACAGTATGGGCGTTGCACGGCGAAACTAACCCAAGTGCGTGTTTACACTATATACGTCTCGATCAATTTCCTGCATAGTGTACTTGCGCCATTAGATTTTGCATACAGTTTCTGACCTCTACATTTTATGTATGAATTGAATATGCAGACATTTGAATACTACAAAGTATATTTATCTAAAATCTAGCTCATAAAACTCATTATGCAGGTGGGCTTTTAAAAGCACTTTTACACGTCCCACCATTAACCCTACCACTGCTTCAAGACAATAAATGGGCCAGTGCTGAGAAGAAGCAGCGCAAGAAACTCAGTCACTATTGTCAGCCTCTTTTTCAAGGTTTTACAGACTTAAAATGTACAGTCGCGGAATGAAAAGGTTCGTCACCTTAGTGTCGGTTTTCGCTTGCAGTAGGTACTGTAAGAGTCAAACCTGCCAACATAACCGTGCAAGAAACATTGCTGCTTACATTTAAATAAATATGACGTTTGCTAACGAATAAGTTTTTGCTTGTTTATTTTTCTATCCCATCAGTGCAATGTTACAAAATGTAGTTTTTTTATTTAATAGATAATGGCAGGTTGAACCAACAAGAAGGTTTTAGTTTATCAATCATATTAATCTTCTTGACAAGTTAAATCGTCAAACAACTTTGATCTGTATAATTTTGAACTTTACCGACGAACAGTTAAAGATTATTTTCTCTAACTCGAGATTACTCTGTAACATAGTTTCAAAAGGTAATAAATGTGCTCGCGATTCGTTGAAGGAATCAATTTGAAAACTGACTCATTTCGTGACTGTACATAGTTATAAATATTTATGCCAGCTAGACAGTTAAGGTGTTAAGCTCTAAAACTAAATAAAGATTACCTAGCAAATGTGCTGGGATTGGCCCCTTTTTAGAGACCACGTCTTCGCCATACTTGGCTCGCAGACGGCCTCTGACGTAAGCGTGTATCTGCTCGTACAGGGGCCTCACTTGGTTCCAGAGGGTGGCGAACTGGTCCTCATCCTTCATCTCGTACTCACTCAGCCACCACTCGGCTACTGTGTCGTAACCTGGAGATGAAAGTAAGAATCGATTAGAAATCTAGAACCTAAGATTAGGACTAATGTTAAATCTATGTATACTTACTTATCTAACATTACAATTTTGTTTATTTTTTAGATATTTAATTATGTGAGCAAAATTTTAAATAGGTCTATAAACGTATCGTGAAAATCAAATTGTCCCGCAAAAATAAACAATTGACAATCGATATCGTTCGAAGAAAAAGAAAATTGTTTTTTTCTTATTACGAACGCGAACGGCTAAAAGAAAAAAAGTTTCTTAGTGGCCAGTTGAGAGACCAAAGAGTTCGAATATTGACCTCAAGTAATACATACGTCACTTTTAATGTTAATAAAGAAATACTAATTTAAAGGAGGGCGTGGATTGAAGACAATCAGTATTTATCAAAAGCCATACATACCTAGTGGGACCAATGAACTCAACAAAGTTTGTCGTTTAACTTTATCGTTGTTCTCCATCATTTTATCATGTCAATTTTATAGTCTGTAAGGATACTTGATAAGTGAAGTCAATCGTACCGTTGAGCTTAGCAGCCTCGTTCTCCATCAGCACGTATTCGGAGAAGTTCCCTTTGGAAGCTGCCCCGGCCGCCTTGTGCCACTGCTCCCAGGTGTACTTCAGCTCTTCAGGATCCTCGCTGGTCGCGAAGATGTTGGTCACCTCTGGAAAAGAGGAATAAGACAGTATTCATTGCATTTATAGGACTCCGTTCAATTAGTGTAGTCGTCAATACAAATTAACGATGTTTTCTTGCTTTTACTTTCATATTGTTCATAAATACGCAAATAAAATGACATGTCAAATTGGTTTTCCCCAGAATTCTCTCTTTGAAAGTTTTTATGAAATGTGTTCTTGAGAAGTCATTTCTTAAAATTTTCATTATTATAGTTTAAAATTAAATATCTGACACTAACTTACTTACTTGAGAGTTGAGTCTAGTTAGTTTGACCTCAAGCTCACTTACCTATTAAGGTCTAAGTATCATTTTGCTTCATACAATAGTCAAAGTCAAAGTCAAAATTTCTTTATTTGTTTGGACTAATAAATAGTTCTTACAAATCGTCATTTTGCTCTTAAGGAGCCTCTACATGTCTCATAATCTTTTTACCCTACCAGCGCTTCGAGACCAACATTTGGCAAGTGCTGAGAAGAAGCGCCGCAACAAACTCAGTCACCACTGTCTGCCGGTTAATATAAATAAATAGAAATAGTAGTAGTAGGTACATTCGATTCAGGAGCAGTTCACTGAATTTACCATGCATTCTTGTATGGTGTATCTTATAAGAATGGGTATACAAGATTGCGTGGTATATTAAACAAGGTAGTGACGTGCTAATATCTAGACTTACATATTAAGATACTAGTAGAAATGACTCGCATACATAAATTTGAATAACTTGGATTGACCAGTCCCCGAAAGCAGCGCCTGTTCACAGACATGACGAGTGAACCAGCCATCGCTTCACTCGACCATATTAGAGGGAATGTAACGACCCGCCTCACTACGCCACCACCCCAGAGACATTTTAGTGAGAATGACAATTCCAAGTTATCTCTTTAAAATAAAAAACTAATATTAAAGCTAAGTAACAGTCCAGATTGAGAAGCATGACACTATAACATTTGAGAAATTATTATGAGTTTATACATTACTTTTCATTTTAATTCTTTTTAGTGCGAGCATGAGAGGACCATAATCCTACTCCCTAATAATGTCAAGTCAAGTTGCAAAGGGACAAAGCAGTGCAACAAAGCAGTTTAACCGCCTCTGTGGTCTAGTGGTAAGACCACCTGCTTCAGACGCAGAGGTCCCGGGTTCGATTCCCAGTGGGGGCAGATTTTTCTGTTCGGTTTGGTTGGTGGTAGGGCTTGTTCTAAGTCCGCCTGGCTAGCTACCACCATCTTACCTAAGTCTGTCGCCATAACAACAGTGTTAACAGCATAGTTGTGTTCCGGCAGCTAGAGGTAAGATAGCCAGTTCCTCTGTGGTTGAGGATTCCGGGTGAAGCTCGCTTCCACCTTCGGCCTGATCGTCACTTACCATCAGGTGAGATACAGGCCAAGAGCTTCCTCGTTGTGTATAAAAAAAGAAAAAAAAAAAAAAACAAACAAACATGACTAAATTCAAAATCTCAATTACGAGTATTACCATATCAATAATTATAATCTTCTAACCGGTTGGTTCCGCTATGCACCACTCTTAAAATACCTACGAAAAAGTGATGTACTTACGTATCACATTCTTTGTATTTTATAAGTGGTGCATATCGGAACTGGTGCATAGAGTAGCTAACCACTTCTTACCAGGTTCCACATGCAGGTCGCACTTGGCCCGTTCCTTATAATCGCAAATTGTAGCCTTAGCGTACGTGGTCTTCATATTGTTCACAGCCTGGATGAGCCTCTGATTCAAGTCCTCAGGCAAGGCAGAGGTTCCTAGCTGAGAGTACTTCTGGAACATTCTCTTTAGGTCCTCGTCTTCGAACTCGTGCCATAAGTAGCTCATGGTCTCCTTCCAGTATTCTTTCTCTTCTTCGGCGACGTCTAAGGACACTTGGAGCTGAAAGATAAGAATGGTATGCGGTATAGTTGTCGCAGTAAGATAGATAAAGCCGTCATATAGTTATATCCCTAGGGATATCGATAAAATTGACATCACAACATCGCCTTAAATTATCGCTAGCCCTATCCCAAACACACTGTATAAACTGTATATGGTAGATTCCTATTTCACTAAGCTTTATCAAGTAATATATTTATAACACTGAACTTAAACTAGCAATATAAGTATATCACTAAACTTGAACCGTTTTATAACTATATTCCTAGTGAGATAGTAATGATTCGCTTTCGTATAACTATGTGACGGTATATAATTATATCCCTAGGAATATAACTATATTACGGCTATAAATATCTTACTGCGACATAGTCATAATTTCATGGCAGTTTACTGCTGGACTCCTTTGTCTAGACGATACCTCCCATTTTCTTGATGGAGTCAGTCTATTAAGGAGGTCTTACTCTACATTTGCTAAGATGCGTCTTTAATTAATTATTGAAAAAGACAAACTAGAAAGAAACTTATCTACCCTATTAGGGCATCCGCTAAAACTCACGTGGGTGCACGGAGCTGGTGCCCTACCTATTAATGCATGGAAATTCACACATGTGCGTTGTTGCTCATACTAATTTTCCATACAGAAACATCGCCGCGACCATGCGATGAAAGGAGACATGCTGTTGATCCCTTTCCAGGCTGATAAATGTGCTTATGACCTTAGACCGCTTGTCCATAAAACTGCTAAGAACTCACTAAAATCCAACCTTAATAATCAAATTCGAGGTAACTCACCATCTGCTCCTCGTTGTACTCAGTGATGTTGCTCTCATAGTTCCAGGAGGCGATGGTCCTCTTATTCTTGGCATTCGAAGTGAGCTCGTCCAGGGTCCTCATGTAGTCTCTTCCAGCGGCCTCCTCCGCTGCCCTCTCGGCCGCCCTGCCCTGAGCAGCCACTATGAAGACAGAGGCTATCGCCCCTACCAGGGCCAGTTCCCCTAGGATCTTCATTATCATCTGTATGTAAGAACAAACATTCCATTATAAGATTTTAAATTGTCGCGCATTTTAAAATAGTAAGACACGGGTCTTAATCTTACTATTTTAAACATTCCATTAGTCTCCATTGCAGCACGACTCTCTAAATTAAAGACCTGGGGCAAATGTAGTGTACAGTGTAAAGTGTACGCACACGCACACACTGACAAAATTCGGCGCAACACCCCGCTAATCCACGCAAAATTTTGTCAGTGTGTGCGTTCGCGCCGCATACGTATTGGCGCGCGGTCACATACAAACCGCGCTCGGTGCGTTTCTATGAAAATGACCTACTCATTTATATTTACTCTGTCTTTACTGTAGGAGCACCACTCTCTAAATTAAAGATCTGGGGCAAATGAAGGATGTTTTTAAAACTTTGATGATCATCATCATCATCATTATTTCAGTCACAAGACGTCCACTATTTAACAAAGGCCTCCCCAATGATTTCCGTATTGAGCGGTTGGTAGCGGCCTGTATCCTTCCTGCTACATTTGAGGTTATTTGTCCACCTTGTGGGTGCTTCACATCGATATAGCTTGTTACTTTTTAAGCCGTTTTAGTGGAAGGTCCTACTTCTAGCCACAAATAAAAAATTAAAACACTTATTTTAAATAATGTATCAAAGGCCAACTGGTATAATAGCTACTGAAGATTAATCATAGAATCCAAATTACGTAAGGATAAGCTATTTAACGTACTTACTTACAAACTAAAACTGATTCTACCAATACCGAAGATGCAATGAGACAATATTACAGAATCTTGTTAAATAAATAACGTCTTTATCGATAAAAAAGTGCATTATCATGTCAAGGCGGTTTTTAGCTCAGAAAAAAGATACTTATCTTCAAGTAATGTTTACTTATTTGGTTTCGATTCAATAGCCAGAGTAAATTACTGCTTTGTAAAAACACAAAGTCAGGACAAAAAAGGTTGAAAACCGATTCAATTTAAAATATCCATAACATTGTACGTACAATGTACCTATATTTTACAGTTTCGTGAAAACAAACAAAAGTTCGTTCGTTTCAGCCGAAAGACGTCCACTGCTGGACAAAGGCCTCCCCCAAGGATTTTCACAAAGACCGGTCCTGCGCCGCTCGCATCCAGGCACCTCCCGCGACCTTCACCACACATAGCACACATAGCACATAGGGGCACATAGCTCGTAGAGCTGATGGCGATGACGAGCCGGAAGACGTAGGGTGAGCAGGTGGGAGGCCTAGGTGGCGTTTCAGTACATAATGACGTCCTATATGGTGTTAAGAAAATATATTTGTAAGGATAAAATATCTGTCCCTTTTAAAATAAAATATAAGGTGTCACTGATAGCTTTTAAGAACTGGTCGTTCAAACTACAACTTGGTTGCATAGATATCAGTGAGATCTTATTCGTCAGAATCTAAAATTTTATTACGAACTCGTAAACTGACTGTTAGTGACTGAAGTTAATATAAGTAATTCAATGCGTTGACTTGAACCACAATTACTACGATAGTTAGCAAGTAAATAGGTAACTTTATTACTTTCAAAACTTTATTGTCATTATATCATTAAAAATACCCTAGTTGTAGCACAATGACATTGAAACACGTTATGTGCTTTACATAACATTGAAGTTGGTATTTATATTCATTTTGCAGACAATTGCTAAGAGAGCCGGTTCATAATTTAAACCACGAGACTAGCTTTAGCTCTTACATAACAACTTTAGTTTACTATAGGTAGTAATAGATAGATAAAAAAAAAATATTCACTAAATAGTTAGTGAATAATTTTTTTGAATGCTCGTGTTTGAACTATAATTATTAGTTTTTCCTAATATTTCTTTTTAAACCATAATATCCTCTTCAGTAAGTATACTCAACATCAAATAAACCGCACCTTCCGCGACGCGAACTTTAACGATTTTCTTCTGACACAATCATGGTGCCCCTACAATATTGGTGTTATTTGAAAGCCCAATAAATATCCTTAAAGAAAAGCACATTTAATTTCTTAATAAATGATTAACATACACCATAAATGTGACTTGAAAAAATACCTCACTTTGGGCCCACCTATGGGATCAATTAGACCAATTTTTATGGTTATAAAACCAAATAATGATCTCACGTGTCCTCTTTAACAGATGGATAGCGACTAATCCCAACTTAACAGTTTTATAGCCATAAAAGTTGGCTTTAGCGTAACTACCTATTTTTTGAAGAAGTGACTCTGGATCCTTCCCTAGACACATTTTTGGGGTAAAAACCTTTCCTTTAATGAAATGAACGTTAGAACTAGGCTTTTAAATGGTGCCAATATTGGTGGAAAGTGGGGATGCATACGTTTGAAAATGCTTGTCGCGGGAGGTGCGATTTATTTGATGTCGAGTGTATTAACTTGATCTCGACAGATACTGTCATTTATCTCGTACTCAAGAATTCTTACGTCTGATATCAGTCAACAACATTACAAGACTCTTCATGTGATAACCACTTTGATAAGGCTTTCAATGGTTTATTTGATATTATCCAATACTTGTTATCCATCAATATCGTTCAAAATTCTAGAATTACTTACACCAGGTGGACCGATGGCCTTATAAAGGTAGCAGGAAGGCGCTGGATGTACGCCGCTACCAACTGGGTGATGTGGAAATCATTGGGGGAGGCCTATAGTGACTGAGTTTCTTGCGCTGCTTTTTTCAGCTGGGACGTGTAAAAATGCTTTTTAAAAGCCTATTTGCAAAAATAAATGAGTTTTATGTTTAGCTATGGACGTCTTGTTGCTGAAATGATGATGATGATTACACCAAGTCTTTCTACTACCTAATGTTGTAAAGATTTATCATCTAATCCGATTCTTACAAAATACATACATTCAGCTACACGAATATTTAGCGCTATTCTTCTTTAAAGAAAATCTAGTTGTTAGTTTTTGTATTTGAAAAGAGTTCTCTTAGTTTCCTGAAAATGGTGAAAAATAAGGCTCAGTTTGGGCAATTTTCGGTAACATATTCATCTTTTGTTTGTTGAAATTAAAATTCATAGTTTCAATTTAGCTAATAGGTAGAGTTATCCAAAAAGAAAATGGTTTCAGCGACCAGTCGTGTGCTGAAATCTTTGAAGGAGGCATTTATACAACTTTGTATGTCCTTTGGCAATTTTTTTTATGATAATGATATGACCTAACTACTAAGAGGTTCTAACAACTAAATAGGTAACTCACAAACAAAACTTTTTTTGTAGTCTCACTGAAATATCCACACGGCATTTTGGACAAACCACAAACGGCACGTTAAACTGTAACAACCTCAAAAACGGACTGAAAACAATATGGTTTTAGGAAAATATTGTTTATTATGTAAATTAATTAACGTGCTGTCTGTCATGCTTGGAAGGATTTACAGAGTTTGGCCAAAGAACATTGTCCACGACAATAATGAGTGGACGGGGCCATGCCAAATGGTATAATACTCAACATGAATATTGAAAAAGTCCGGTCTCGTGTCAGCAAATTATTCGGTCGAACGAAGAAAAGTAATGGTGAATATTACTTTAGTTAAAGCATAAGACATGTTTTTCATTTCAAGATCAATTTATTCACCGAAAAGTACCTAAAGATTGAGTGATCGTACAGAGAAAACATAGGACTAGCCAATAATAATCAGGATTGTATAGAAACAAATCTCATGAGATTTTTTTGAGGTGTACTTACTAGAGTTATTTGCTTTATTGCAACTTATAACTACAATACAAACTAACAGTTGTACAACAACAACAGGTGCGATTGCAGTCAAATACCTGCCTTATTATGCATAAAAAATATTATTATAATGATTCCAAATGATAAGTCTGAAACACCGAACCACATAAAAGATTAAAAACAACTTTCCTTTGTTTCATGTAGCTGTATTTTTACAAAATCAAATAAAAAATACGATCGATTCAATCATGTTAATGAATATTCCAAGCATGTCTCCACCTTGCATAGTGACATCCAAACTTCGCTCCGCTTCCAAGAGCGTAATGAATTCTTCTCTTTACAAGTTCATTAGTCACAAAATAACCCTGTTCCTAACACCATAAATATATTTTTCTACAACATTCGTTTATATTTACATGTGCCGACATTTTTGTAACACCGAAATAGGTAGCTTTATTGCAATTATACTATTAGTAAAACGTTGAACATACTGCCTTTAAAAAGTTTACAAAAATCTTATTCCCTTTGAACTTACCCTCTTAGTCCATCTGCTTTTAGACTAATATTATAAATGTGAAAATAACTCTATTTGTCTGTTTATTTTTTCAGGCTTAAACCAGGGAATGGTCGTATTATATTTTGAGGAAAGGTAGAGATAGTTGTAGACCATGGGTCTTTTATTCATGTTAAACTTGGGATAATTTGTATCCAGGATTTTAAGTGTGACACTCGTGGAATAAAATCTTTGTAACAAACCGAAAAGCTACTGCAAAAAGCTATTTTTAGTTTAAATGTCGGTAAATTAAAATAATTCTCTGTGGTTCGAGAAAAAAAATATTTTAAATTATAAAACTACTTACATGAACAAGTCCGTCCCCAATCACCTGCCGTGGGTGACTGTATGCTGCACAGGATAAACCGATTCAAGTGCCGGCTGTCATTTACAATGATAATACGAGTATCAATGGCACAGTAAGGAAGATTACACAAAATTACAAACAACAAAATAAAGGATGACAGCTATTGCTCCGTAAATTTTACCACAATAGGCATTATTTTAGCTTATGGCAGTGTAATGTGTTGTTTAATCGCCTTCGTTAAGGCGCGATTGGTCCAATTCGCAATTGGGCCAATCGTGAAAAATTCACAAATTCGCGATTAGTCCAATTCGCGATTGGTCCAATTCGCTATTGGTCCAATTCGCTATTGGTCCAATTCGCTATTGGTCCAATTCGCTATTGGGCCAATTCGCTATTGGTCCAATTCGTAATTGGTCCAAAATGAAAGAAATAAGGAAGTTATTCAACTTTTACTACTATTGCAGAAAAATTTAGCCAGTAAAATTGAACAAGCTTGAGGTCGAAACATATTTTTTAAAAGTATGGTTATTACTAATTTAAAGTAATAGGAAAAGTTTACTGAAAACAATATGGGTCTCACGTTGGTGTTTTCAGGCGTTTTGTGTGAAAATCTGATACTATAGTGAACAGTGAAAACTACTCTTAACTCTTACAACAGCTGAATCAATATTAATTTCTTTGAAGACACTTACCTATCCTAACCTCGCCCGTATTCACAAACATTACTATGAAGTCTCACAGTGCGCGTGGACACACAGGCTGACACACGAACAATCACAGAGCTCTATTTAACGTTGTGTGTTCGATTTGCTGCTTCGCTTAAGCAAGCATCGTTTGTGAATACGTGCGACTTTGTCAACATTCCACTAAGCCCCAATAAACCCAACCACTAGCCCCCTTACAAATAAAACTTACACGCTCGTTGATCAGTATTTTAAAGTGACGTTTAGTATGGAAATGTCATTTTAAAACAGTGATCAACAACAGACTGTGTAACTTTTTATTCTTCTATTATGTGCTAGTCTCGTGAAGAGAATTTTCTTCATCATCCAGTACGGATTACAGCTAAGCAACATGCCCATGCATGGCTGAGGAGTTTTATTATGAGATTATGTAGGCCGGTCCCGGCGGCACTGCAATGCCGGGTCGACCCGTAGGAGGAGTGGAGCAAGCCCCGGTCTCCATCCAGAGATACAAAAATCAGTTTAATATACTGGTCCCTCAGTGAGGGAACTTTCAGATATTAAGCTGAAAAGAACAGATACTACACTTTGATCTTAGCCAAAAGGCCGAGAAGCGATAACCAGTTGGTGAAACGCGAGGAGGGTCTTTACAGGAAAAAAAATCTGGACACCGCGGGCTAAAATTTGGATTCTCACTGCGGAGTGACATCTAGCGGACATTTTGGTGCACTAAGTTGTTTGATGCCTGCTTTGTTTCGGCACCCATGTCTCTACATCTACAAGATTCAAGAAAGCCTGGCATTATTTATAATTTATTTAACGAATAAAAGGCAGCTCTATTAATGGAAAAGTACTCTAAATTTGAAATACACAATTTTAATTTATACATGAAATTAACAAAAATTTTGTTACAGCCTAAATCGATACACAAGTTTCTTACACGTGGTATTTTGCTATTAGTGGACTTTCTGCTCACGATGGACTAATTTTATCTGCTATACTCTCGACTCTCTAAAGCACAACATGTTATGAAACTTTTGTTGGGGTAATGCACACAGCCGACTTGAGCCGACAGCCGTCTGCGATGGTAGAGACACCTATCGATGCCGCTACGAATTTTCACGGTGTAATAGTGACATCTAGCGGGATGGACGGACATACGTATCGCAAATAATTTTGTTAGAATGTAGAGCCTTAATATAATTTAAATATTTTTTCACTGGTAATGTTGATATCAGATGTTAAAACCCTACTTTATCTGAAAGGGAAAAGACAACCAACGAAAAAACGAAATGATTGTGGTTTTATTTAATTAAGTATCCAATGTAGAGTCGTAGTTTTAATATTATTTTTCATGCCGTATTCACGCACGATGCTAAATGCAATTATACAGTTTTATTTAAAATGTATTTTTAACAATTAAAAAGGTTTTTTTCGTATTAATAAAAAAACTCTACATAACGCGACCAACCGCAACATTACAAATATTACAGTTATTTTCTCCCATATTTTAGTATTACATTTAAATTAAATGTTATTTTGCACTTATTCAAATTAATTATTTTATGTTATCTGAGCCTATGTCTGAGACTGAGAGCTTTGACGGAATGTCACCGCATAAGGGTTATTAATTTGAACGGTGCATGCCCTATTTCACAACCCGACTCTTTTTTCCTTCCCATCCCTTCATGCACGGAGTTGACGGAGTACGGACGCTCTACAACAATCCACGATGTAGATCTGAGAGATGCCTCTTATCTATCAGACGGATTTCATTAAGAGGATTCTGGGGGGGACGGCGCGTACGCAGTCCCCACTACCAAAAATTACGCGTCCGAGTTATCCACATTAGGGATAATCGCAGGGGTCAACCCGTCCGCAGTGCAATGGACAGGCCTCGCCCTGGGGGAACCGCCTTCTTGATCACGGTGTCCCCTACGCCAGGTAAGTATGATTTCACTGTGTCGAGCTGGGGTAGTCAAGAAAGGAAAAAAAATCTGGACACCGCGGGCTAAAATTTAGAGCCTCACTGCGGAGTGACATCTAGTGGGCATTTTGGTGCACTAAGTTGTTTGTTGCCTGCTTTATTTCAGCACCCATGTCTCTACATCACATCTACAAGATAGCTCTACCCTGGCATTATTTACAACTTTTTTTTACAAATAAAAGCTCTATTAGTGGATAGTGCTCTACTATTGATAACCATATAGATGAAATGAATAAAATTTTTGTTGCAGCCTTAATATCGATACATCATCAACAGCCCTTTACAGTCCACTGCTGGACTATGAGCCTCCTCCACTATAGTGGAGGGTTTTGCCATAATCTCCACGCTTGGCAGGCGGGTTGGAGATCGCAGTTTAAAAGATTGATGTTTTTCAGAGAGCGCTGCTGCCCATTCTCTGTTTGATGTGTAGTCCCTAAGTCGCCTCTTACGACACCCGCGGGAAGAGTAGGGGTTGGTGACAAATGTATTCTACTCGAATGTATTATGTACAAATGTATTCTAATATCGATACACAAGTTTCTAACACGTGGTATTTTTATAATAATACGCGTATTTTTATAATAATATCACACAAAAGCTACGAAATACAAAAAGAAATTAGAATTATTATTTAGTACTCACACACAGTTTTTATTATTACCAAAAATACCAATAAATATTTATTTTAGGGATACAGTTCCAAAAAATTAATTTATTTCTTAGAATCTGTATTTGAATCGCAAAAAGCAATAAAATAAATGAGTATTAAAGAAAATAATAAGAATAACAAACTATTGATGTAAATAAATTAGGATCAGTAGGATTCGCTATATGCAAAGTGGGGACTGTGATCGTCACCATCGATCGCAGCGCGCGATGTGAGAGGGATGCTAAAGTAACTTTGGACTTCATTGTGTGAAACTACTAATATTATTAAGTAGGTATTTAAGTAAAAACGCTAAAATTCGCGATATGGATCTCGTTATAATAATGTTGTGCTATAAGTGTAGGAACAACGGGAAAGTAGTTCGTGCAATCATGTTATTATCCATCCCATATGTATTATCATGATATTACATTTTTCTTATAATTACTCTATAGTTATACAAAACATTTTAGATATTATTTTTAGTGAAATACAATTTGAAAATCGTTATCATACTATCGGTTGCCATAATCTGACAGACCTCAAGTCCAAAATAATTGTGGTCATCAGACACACATCAAATACAATAAATTAAAAAGTGTAAATACTTTTCTAATTTCATAATATAAAAACTAAAAACAATAAAATTAATTTCCCGAAAGCTCATAACGACTCCTTTTCACACAGTAAAAATATTATTATCACCTGAATCCAAATTATTATTTACAATATGGTTCCTCAACCTTATTTCATTATGTTCATTGTGTAGAGCGATTTACATTAGAGGCCAGCTAGCAGCTGTCACCACGCCCCTCTCTCCAAAGCATCGAGTAACTCTACAATTGAACGAGATTATAACGCTTAGTCGCTAGATGGCACTTATTCAGTATCATACTGATGACTCTACATTTTAAATATTTTTTTTTTCACGCTTCTTTTGATTTCTGGAAATTTTAGAGCTATATTTTTTGAATAAAAATTACTTAAAATGTCTTAAGAAGACTTGTTCCCTAACGCATTATTTTCGAAGATATCATCAATCTTTTTGTACATAATGTAAATCATTTATTATTTAAGTAAAAATATTGTGATATTGATATTTTTTAACTTAAAGGTTTTTTTTATAATAATTATGGTGAATTATTTTGTACGAAAAAATAAGTCTAAGAAAATTGTTTAAAAAAAGCTTCTTTGAAGTGGTTTTATTAATACCCTAGAGTTCTAGGAAATCAAAAAGAACACCTTGTATTTAATAAGATTTTTTAATCAGATTATATTAAAATGATAAAATAGTATCACAAATAATAAAATAATACATAATAATAAGGCTCTACATTTTATGAAACTTATAAGCGATACCCAGGTCCGTACTTCTCGCCAGATGTCGCTATTACACCATTATAATTCTTAGCAGCATCGCTAGATGTCTTTACCATCGCAGACGGCTGTCGGCCTGTGTACATTACCCCAACAAAATTGTCATGTTTTGTTTTATAGAGTCGAGAGTATAGCAGATAAATAATTAGTCCATCGCGTCGTAAGCAGAAATTTGTCCACTATTATACTAGCAAAATACCACGTGCAAGAAACTTGTATTGATTTAGTTAGACTTTAATACAATTTTTGTTAATTTCATCTATAAATTATAATTATGTATTTCAACTTTAGAGCACGTATCCATCAATAGAGCTGCCTTTTATTAGTTACATAAATTGTAAATAATGCCACGGTAGAGCTTTCTTGAATCTTGTAGATGTAGAGACATGGGTGCCGAAACAAAGCAGGCATCAAACAACTTAGTGCACCAAAATGTCCACTAGATGTCACTCCGCAGTGAGGCTCTAAATTTTAGCCCGCGGTGTCCAGATTTTTTTTCCCGTAAAGACCCTCCTCGCGTTTCACCAACTGGTTATCGCTTCTCGGCCTTTTGGCTAAGATCAAAGTGTAGTATCTGTTCTTTTCAGCTTAATATCTGAAAGTTCCCTCACTGAGGGACCAGTATATTAAACTGATTTTTGTATCTCTGGATGGAGACCGGGGCTTGCTCCACTCCTCCTACGGGTCGACCCGGCATTGCAGTGCCGCCGGGACCGGCCTACATAAACTCATACTCTAACTCGCATTAGCCGAAGATATTTTTCATATTCAATGCGAACTATAAAACACATACAACGCGCTAACCGAAATTCCATCCGTCCCCGACGGCCGCTTCTCTGTCCCTAAACCACAGTAATACTGGTAATACAACATACTAGGTATCTATCTATGATAGTATGTATTATTATCGTGCCTAAACTAAATAAAATTAAAATAGTGATATGCAGCGACGCCCTTATCTGAGTTGCTTTGAGGCTCGCGCCCATTAGGCTAGTTCCTTAACAAGACCCTACTCCTCCTATTTTTTTACTACGCACTACCAAACCACACTACCAGTAGTGTCGTGGAGAATATTTTTCCCTTCTGCTAACTTACAACACCTACAAATTTATCATTGTGGCTACATTTGTTTTAGAGGTTCTGCTAAATCTTTATGTATACGAAACCTTCGTTTTCCACAGTGGCCTCTCGAAGGGAACGCACATTGTTTTGGGAGGACTGATGAATGGTTGTTTCTTTTTAACGCTACTGAACCGATCTTGATGGGATTTGGTATAGATGCTTGAACTATATAAACATAGGATAGTTTTTCAGGTTCTTAGAAGGGTGGGTCATACGACATGACTGTCATATTAATTTAAATTCTTAATGGCACTTAAACACGTCCCAAATGTTGCTAAGTACAGATAGGGCAAGTGACCCGGTTGTGGCCACCGACCCCTTTGTGGCCATTTAGAACTTCAAATCGTTATAACTAAGGCAAAGACTAATATATTACTCTATGGTTTACGGGAATAAAAATATCTAATATTAGCCACACTGATAGCGTTAACAGCTTTGATGTGTCAAGCTTCACTTCAATCCAACAAGTCATTATTTTTTGAGCAGCGTTAATTGTTTTAAGTCTTAGCAAAAAGGCTAAGGCGAGCGGGTGAGTAAACAATCATTATTTTCTAAATCCTTCTTATTTTTTTAAATGTTTATGTTAATCCTTAATAAAGAATACACTGTCTAAGTGGTACTAATGATATTTTATCGCTATTTGTTTATTAAGGGGTTTATGAGAGGTGGCCACTAATGGAGCCAGAATTAATGAATTTTCCCATCTTTGGCCACATGAATGGCCAAAAGTGGTGCACGAAGAACCCCACTTTTGGCGACGTCAGGTAAGTTCAACCAGTTTGATCTTGTCGCTAGAAACGATAGCACGTTTTTATCATGTCGTTCAATACAGAAGAGTTTATTAGTGCTATTCAGGCTAGAACTCCTATTTGGCAAAGTAAACACAGTCATCATATGAACAGAAATGTTGTTTAGTTGATAACGATAATATTAATTAAATTAAATAATAAAGAGGAACCTTGTTTGAATTTGATTTTGATTGAAAATTATAAATTACTTACTAAGAAAATCTTTTTTTTAAACTCACCTTATAGTTACAAATAGTCTTTCTTCGGGCTTTATACTTTTATGAAAATTTGTGTCTACTTTTGAAATATCACTCCTTATTGAATCCAGTATGTAATCAAAACAGTTGACACTCATCCTGGTATATCCAAAAAACCTTGAAGGATGTTCTCTCAAATTACGATATAAAGTATGAAATTCACCATACCGTTCTCTTTCTTTATTAATCTCGTGCACACCAATTCTAATTTTTAGCATCTCCCACTTTAGGTATGAATTTTCGGTTAAAAATAAAAGATCGTCGTCCATAATTCGACCTCTGACAATACGTCACAATCGCGCGAACGCCTGGTCGTCAATATGAACACGAGCTCGCGACGTTACCCGCGCCCGCGCCCGCGCCCGCGCGTGCCTACGTGAACAAGCACTAAAGCGCACGCTCTGCATTGAGAATACACAAAACGAAATTGCTCTAGCTTCACTAGAAAAAAAGATATGCCAATTTTTATACGCCTGGGGTGAAAAATTACCCCACGGTGTTACTTAAGGGTTAAACAAAAAGTTATTAGGAAAAAACAGCAAAATCTGTTTTTTCCTAATAACTTTAAAACTATAATTTGAACGAATTTTGCTATTAGTGGACAAATTTCTGCTCACGATGGACTAATTATCTGCTATACTCTCGACTCTCTAAAGCACAACATTTATAAAAATTTTGCTGCGGTAATGCACTCCTATATTGCTGCGTTTGGAGTTTATTTGCACTTTTTTCTTACTTGATCGCTTCGTTTATCTGTAAACAAACTTTTGAAAATAATGACTAGATTTCGAGTTTAGAGCACTATATTTAAAAAAAAAACCGACCTCAAAAATTTTTTTTTCATTTTTTTTGGGATAGTACATTAGTAGAGCTCCCTCCCCTGTCAGTTTGATTCACCCATTCTGGGACACCCTGTATACTATGTAGTGATGATAAAAACAAGGTAATGTAAAAAAGTCGTTTAATTAGGAATACTGTCGCTGCTACAACTACGCGTAAGTACTGGGCGGTCACGACGCCGGCGCGCGCGCACCCTTCGCGCTCAGCGCCGCCAGCTGCTCGCCGGTGCAACATTCTGGGAACGAAAAGGGAATTTGTAAATAACTTAGATTAATAAAACCTAGATAGATAGTCAGTGCACGAAAGGTGAGGCAGTTTTTAGGGAGCCGGCACGGCTCACCCGTAAACGTCACATGAACTGTCAAAGTGAAAATTGGTAAACACGTCCGACGAATTTTAATTTTAATTAAAACGGTTTGTGCTGTGAAAGGGTGTCTAAAATACATCAGAAAAACGAAAGAAAGTGACCAGTGTTACATTTCATAAGTAAGTACTACAATTCGACGCGTATTTTGCTTGAATTAGGCTTTCAAAAATTAAATACGGGAATGATACCAGTAACAAGAAAATTTATTTCCCAATTGTTCGCCGTACAAATACACTTGCTTTTTTTTATGAAATCGAGACTTTTAAGTCGATTTATCTTATTGTTATTAGGTAGGTACTTTGAATTCAATAAATAAGTAAGTACGTGATGCGTTTTGTTTTTGTTAATTATAAAATAAATAAAAACGTATTAAAAATTTCCCTACTTTCGGGAAAATCGCCTTCACTGTCTACACTCCCCAACAAAATAGACACTAATGACATAAGATTTTTGCCTCACTCTTGACGAAGCGTTTGTATGAAGACTATCCATCTAGGTTTTATTAATCTAAGGTAAATAAATAATATACAAAATTAAATAATTTATATGTAAAACACCGCATCGGAACACTTGCGCGAAAGACATTAGCGCGAAGACACACAGGTAAGGAGTAGTGTACAAGCAAAAGATGTGTTCAAGCCGTGATCAGCCTTTTCGGCATACAATAATGATAAAAATGTGTCCAAATGTTAAATAACGTTGTTAGCCGACTGAAGAAAGGATACGGGACTATTCCCACCTCTCGTTCCCACCACTGCAACTCCTGTGTAGCCAGGATCTACAGCTTGACCGCCACAAAAACCCAACCAATGAAGGTCAAGTTTGTCCCGGGGGAAAGTTAAACTGTCATTGGACCCGCAACGAAATTAATCAGAAGAACATAGGAGGAGTTCAAAATTAAGGTTCGACTTCCCTCCATTGCAAAGCGGATGACAGATGACAAACAAAGGTTTAAAACCTTTAAGAAAGGATAGTTACTGTTGTATCTCGAATAATCACTATGTTATTACTTATCATTACAGCCAAGAGATGTTCACTCACTGCTCAACAAAGGCCGCCTCCAAAGGTAAGTAAGGATTCATATTAATTTTCACAATGTCATTACCGGTCAAAGGACGCCCACTGCTGGACAAAGACCTCCAAGGGTTTCCATAACGACCGGTCTGTGCTGCCCGCATCCAGGTAATTCCCGCGACCGTTACTAGATCGTCGGTCCACTGAGTAGGAGGCCTGACATTGCGTAGGCTCCAACTATGTATCGAATCATCACCATCATCACGTCATTACTTTCCTTAGTGCAGAAGCACAGCCCTCTAATATCAGAGGCAAATAGAGGATTTGGTAGAGAGGTCTACACTCGCCACGACCGGACAGGTCAGAGAGGCATGACTTTTGCATATTTTCCCTTTAGTCGCTTTTTACGACATCCAAGGAAAGAGTGGGAATAATCCGATGAACACCAGAAAGAACTACATAGACGTCCACGACCTCATAAAGGTAGCAGGAAGGCGCTGAAGGCAGGTCGCTACCAGATCATTATGAGAATCATTGGGGGAGGCCTATGTTCAGCAGTGGCCGTCCTATGGCTGGCCTAATATGATGATGGTGATGAGATAGATAGTGAAAATCTATATTTACAAAAGCGAAAGGTCACTGATTGACTGACTCACACACTCATCACGAAATCTCAGCAACCACAAGTGCTAAAGTCTCAAATTTTGCAGTGGTCCTTTTAGAACTTAGGTGCTCACTAAGGACGGATTATACGAAACTCCACCCCCAAGGGGATAAAACGGGATCCATGCATACGAAGTCGCGGGCGGCCGCTAATAATAAAGTAAAAACTATATTCCACTCACGTATTTTACTAGGTTCCCAGCCAATGTGCTCCCCTGTACGCTGGTTCTCGGCCACGAGCCAGTCGTACAGCGGTCGGAAATACTCCAGGAGACCGTCCGCCTTCATCGCGCGCTGGCCCGTCAGCGCCTCCATGGCGTCCGGCCAGGGCTTCGATGAACCCATCTTTAGCATGTTTCTGAAATAGTAAATGATTCGTTTGAATCATAAAACGTCGACGGTTAGACAACGAGTGAATCATAGGACCTCGACGGTTAGACAACGAGTGAATCATAGGACCTCGACGGTTAGACAACGCGTGAATCTTAAGACGCGTTTAAACCAAAAGGCGTCCACAACTGGACTAAGAACTCCTCCAAGAGTTTCAACAATGGTTCTATCGCTATGTCGGGCCGTCAGCGCTTCCATGGCGTCCGGCCAGTGCTTCGATGAACCCATCTTTAGCATGTTTCTGGAATAAGTAACAATCGTTCCGTTATAACAAGATACTTCCGCTGCGGGACAAAGACATCTCCTAAGAGTTTGAACAATGATTCTATCAGTATATTGGCCCGTCAGCGCATCCATGGCGTCCGGCCAGGGCTTCGATGAACCTATTTTTAGCATGTTTCTAGAATAATAAATGGTTAGTTTGAATCATAAGACGTCTACGGTTGGACAAAAGTATTTAAACCAAAAGGCGTCCACAACTGGACTAAGACCTCCCCCAAGAGATTCAACAAGCAACGGTTCCATACTGGCTCGTCAGCGCTTCCATGGCGTCCAGCCAGGGCTCCGATGAACCCACCTTTAGCATGTTTCTGGAATATTAAATGGTTCGTTTGAATCATAAGACGTCCACGGTTAGACAAAGAGTGAATCATAAGACCTCGACGGTAAGACAATGCGTGAATCATAAGACGTCCACGGGTCGACAACACAAATGCGTTTAAACTAAAAGGCGTCCACAACTGGACTAAGACCTCCCCCAAGAGTTTCAACAATGGTTCTATCACTATGTCGGGCCGTCAGTGCCTCCATGGCGTCCGGCCAGGGCTCTGTTTAACCCACCTTTAGCATGTTTCTGAAATTAAAATCGTTCGTGTCAATTTTTAGTGTGAATTTTTTTAATCGATTCTTGACGATAAACCCAAACATTATTTTGTCATTTTATCGTGGCGCGCATCCCATCCGACTGGTCAAAGCAAATATTTCTACAACGCTGGTCCTGCGCTGCCCGCATCCACGCGATTTTTGCAACCTGCATTAGATTGCTTTTAATCGGGTGGTAGAATTAGGCAGATCTATGGTAATGTCTTCTGGTCTTTCTTTCTTCTCCAAAGCAAAAGTATTCGTAAGTGTTGCCTGCCTATTGGCCATTGGCCGGCCTGTAATAGCTTGTATCTTCGACTAACATACAGTACAATTAAAACCTTAATCCATTTCAGATAAGATACACATTCTATAGGTTTTCAGAAGTAGAAGTTAGTAGATGTCGCAGTCCACCAGCTTTCTAGTGAGGTGTACGGGCGCGCACTTGCCGGACTTTCGAATTGGAGCCGTATCTCTTGGATATAAGACGCATAATAGCACTCACCCTAAAGCATTACCAGCGGCTATGCTCTCGTAGATGTCGCAGTCCACCAACTTCCTAGTCAAGTCTTCGGGCGCGTACTCGCCGGCAATGCTGCACAGCGCTCGGTGGAATTGGAACTGGATTATGAAGGACACGTAATATCTGGAAATTGACAAAAATAATATGTTACAAACAATCGACACTAAATTGCTACTCAAATATCAACTAGTTATGCTTATAATCCATCGATAATTTTGACGAGAAATCAAAGCATCTGGATCTTTTCGTCAACAACAAATGGAACATTAACAAAGTTGTAGTGACAGAGAAGTCAGCTGAATTTGAGATAATTGCTATCTTGCTATCAATACTGCTAGAGTATTGATAGCAAGTTCAATATCTATCAAGGGCAACCCCCTCTAAAACATATGTGACGCTTGACCAGACGGGTTGAGAAGGCCTGATATTCGCATTATTTCTCTCTTAAACGACATCCAAGGGAAGAGTGGTGTTGGTTTGTGATTGGTTCATAAAATCCTTTGAATTGTATTTGTTACGAATGTCAATCATACACACCTAGCATATTCAACATTAGCAGACACATGGTATTTGGCAGCAGCATCGAAGTCTTCCTCAGTCCTGTTGACTGGAGGCTCCACGCCTTGGAGTTCCTCCCTCAGCCTCCAATAGTGGCAGTTGTAGTCCTCAGGAGGGGTGGTCCCTCGGAACACTCCGTAGCGGAACAAGTCGAGAGTGTATGCGAATGGCAGGAACACTATTTTGTCTATACCCTGGAAAAAATAAATAGTGCTTCAAGTTGAAGTCAATTGGAGTTAGATTACCTACAATGTCTTATTATGTCGGCCCTTTTCAGCTTGACCTACCACCACTTTAGGACATATCGGCTAATGCTGAGAAGAAGTGGCAGAAGAACTGAGTTTCTTCTGAAACCTTTGTCTGCTTCTTATTTTTGTGTTAGGTCAGATATCACGTATTGTCTGGAGTTATAGCTCTTTTAAATGGGCTTGACTCAAAATGTGGAACCCCTTAGGGCAATATTTATCATCCAGGCATGTGTACGGATTACGAATACATCCATCAACAGTAAGGAACAGTTAGGAAAATATAGTGAAGCAGGCCCGTTACCATATCCACAGCCATTATGTCCGTCTGAAATGTTTCCAAGTCCACAAAAGCAAGATGTAAAGCCCGGTCCGTGAGCACGTAGAATTTTGTGCAATGACCCCTAGCTACCCATCCTTATCGGTCGCGCGTAATTATATTGCTGTCGCGAATGTGCGACGGGCGCCCGCAGTGAGTGTGCGAGCGCGATAGCAACATAATTACGCGCGAGCGATAAGGATGGGAAGCTTGGGGTCATTGGTCAAAATTCTACGTGCTCACGGACCAGACTATAGTAATTACCATTTTATAAAGCTGGTTGATCTCAGTCTGCTCGTCCTCAGCATCGCCGTTGATGAGCCCGACGCTGCGCAAGTGCTTCGGCGACGACACGGAGAGCGCAATCGTGTCGCCAACGGCTTCATGGAACCCTGGAACCCATTTGCATGAGATTATGCAACTGATTGATAAGTTCTTGCAGAAAAATAATGAGTAACAAAGAAGTCAGGAACCAAACATCAAACAGGAAAATAAAATTAGATGGTTTTCTAAAAATAGCAGCCCATTTCTATGAAATGTTAAATGTAAACATAATCATAAAACACGTATTCTAATAAGTACAGGACAACACACACCCAATACAGCAAAAGATTTAACAAATCACAAACACACATAACAATGAAATTTCGAAATGTTAGTCTGGAAGCCACATTAATTAAAATTAACACTGATACACTACTACAAACTCTTACTAGCGTTTGATGTTACATAGATAAATTTTACAACAGGACATCACCTTGGAAATTCCTAAATAATTATTAGCATCCCATAGAAAAATAATCCAACAATTTATAAACCCCTAAAAGTGATGTTATTTCACCCTACTTGCGAAATGGGTCTTTCAATTGTATTAAGCGGGGTCCCCAAAGACAGTGAAAACCATCACCTGGATTAGCGCCTTCTCTAAACACAGAGGGCTGTTGTTTGTACTGCAAATAATATTGGACATGACCCATCTCATGGTGCACTGTCCTCAAGTTCTCCCCCGTCACCACCGTACACATTTTGATCCTGAATTCAAACAAAACTATTTAAAAAATCGAATGTATCATTACCTGGATTCGCTCCATCCCTGAATATGGCCGGCTGATCTTTGTACTGTAGGAAGTACTGTATGTGCCCCATCTCATGGTGTGTAGTTTGGAAATATTCGTAATCAACTGTGGTGCACTGTTTGATCCTTCAAAATTAAAGCCAAAACGGTTATGGTTAAATTTCGAATAAGTGCTATAGACAAATATTTCCATCAACACAAAAGAGAAGAAAATACAAGAAACAAACTTCATAAAACTAAGAAACAAAACTAACACCAAATAGAAATCAGTATAAAACAATGGTATAAAATAAATTATGGATCAATAACAAAAATATGAAATCAATATCAAATCTGTCATACATTTTTAACTAAGAAATAAATTATGCTGATCGGAATCTAAAGCATCTAACAAAGGTTTTATGTCCAGTTTTAAAGCAATTCTAAATTGGACATGAAGCCTCGTCACTTGGTCTAAAATCATTTTGAATTATTTGCACATTTCTTACCTAAAATCTTCCCCGTCATAGAAGTCCCACGCCGACGCGTGACAAACAATGTCCCTATCCGTTGGCTTCTCAATAATAGAATTCTTCCAGAACTTCTCCGGCATGGCCGTCAGGTTCAACGACCTGAAGAACTTGTCCGACATCTGGAACATCTTCAATGGGGTGTATTTCTGGTCCTTCATCGCTTGGGTGATGTCCACTTCTTTCTTGTCAGGATACGGACGAGTGAAGGACTCAATGTTGTTCCAAGTTTGGGCCCACATGTTACCTGAAGTTGTAAAGAAATTGGCGTGAATATTTTAGTGCCAATAATTTATGGATGGATATAAAAAAGTTTTAATATTATAGAACGTGTAACAAAAAACTTGAATTTATTTCCTGTTTTTCAAATTCTCTCTATCTAAACAATTTCTCCGGCAGTCTAGTAACCATGAAAAAAAAAATATTCTGGCAATTACACTATCATTTATACGACATATTTTTTATGGAGTTCCTTTTCAGACAAGATTGAATTAGTGATGATTTTGAAAGATTTCTTTCTAGTAAATTGTCTTTTTCGACATTTTTTTGTCATCTGTAGATGTAGTTTATTCTTCGCCTTACATAATATTCCGAGGTTCTAAGAGAAAAATCAAGAAATTAGAAGTAGCTTGGTCTTGGCGCGTTACAAAGAGGAAGAAAGAGGAGGGCCAAACCCCACTAACAAATGCGAAAAAGAGGAAGATAAAAATAACAGCTAAAGTCTCGGTACCTAATAAATGTGCCGGGATGGGTCCCTTGGCGGACACGACGTGATCACCATGCATGTCGCGCAAGCGCTTGCGCACGTAGGCGTGTAGCTGCTGGTACAGTGGCTTGACGTCTTCCCACAGCTTGGCTAACTGCTCCTCGAAGTCAGGCACTTCGTAGTCCGCCTGCCACCAGTCCGCCACGTCTTTGAAGTCTGGAAGTGTGGGGAATATGGTTAAAGAAACTGTTATCAAATCAAATCAAATAAAGTACATAGGCCCTTTCCAGGGCGCTTAAACACGTCCCAAATATAGCTTGCCCTACCACCACTTCGGGACAACATAATATGGGCTGGTGGTAAGAAGAAGTGGCGGAAAAAACTCAGAAGAAATACACTAGCTTAGACGATCACTAATATTTCATCATTTACAGTTTTTTACTGATGTTCGTGTGTATACCTATTCGTATTTTGTTGTTCGTATAGATTAGAGAGAGAATAGGTATATCCACTTAGGAATAAATTATGCGAAAGTGGCTTTGACTATTACTTACATAGAGTTACCTACTGTTAATTTAAAGATCTAACTACAGAATTCTTCTTGACGATTCCATTAAAAGGATACAATACTTTGGTTAATATACTTAAATACCTAAAGCACAAAATACCCATCAAGACTATGTTAAAAGTTTTATTGGTGAATGGTAATATAAAATTAACGGTATCATTAGGTACGCTATAAACAGCTATTGTTTGCTTTGTATTAGAGGCTTTCATACTAATACAACCGTTGTAAAACATGTTCGGTTACCATCAAGCATGAATAAAAACTCGTTCTAAGTAGTGGTACATTATTAACCGACTTATTAAATAAATAATTCATAATATATCGTGACTTCGTGACTGTGACGCCGCGTTTGACCGTATCTCCCCGTATCATGGTACGATTCTGAGAACATTCCTAAACTGATGGTAATTACTTACTTAAGGAAATACTTCAAATAAATGGTATATTCATTATTGCATTCTTTAAAATTCACAGTCATTCCACATCATTCTTATAGAATGGATATTTAAAAATACCAGATACTAGGACTATGTATGTCGTATTTTAATCATCATCATCTATCATCATTGAGATCATATTGGATGGAGTCCACTGCTGCAGTAAAGCACGATATCCGACTTTTTTTATTCAGAAACAGATAAATATCATACAAAATGTCAACATTTTGTTTAGAAGTCCAAATCCTCCCGTGCCTCTGGTAAATTAGAAGGGTCATCCTCCTGCAGTGGAGACTAATCATCGGATGATGATGATGATGATAATCATCACAAAAAGACCTTACCATTAAGTTTAGCGGCCTCATTATACAGCTGCACGTACTGTGTGAAGTTTGCGCGAGCTTTGGCACCGGCTGCCTTGTGCCACTCCACCCAGGTGTGCTTCAGCTCCTCAGGGTCCAGGCTCTTGGCGAAGATCTCTGTTATATCTGGAAGGAGAATAATGAAGACTTTAACGACAGTATCTATCATAGCCCGGTAGAGAATCGTGTTTCTGCTTATTTGTAGAGATACATTTGTTTTCCTTTTTGCCGGAGAATTTTTTAAATTGTGATCAGAACTTTATTCGAAAAGCCAAAAACTTTTAATAACTGAATGAAATGAAATTGAAATAAGACAAAATAAGCGTCATTTAGCATATCACATTCTATTATCATAGTCTTTGGAGAAATAAATTTACGCTACGATGAGCTCGTTGCACTTCTCGAACATTCTCAATGTCAAGAATGGGGCGTCTTATTGTTTCACCGTTCTAGAAACCATCATTGCAGTACTCAAGATTACTCAACTTACCTGGTTCTAAAGCTAAATCACATTTGGTGCTATTCTTAAACGAGCAGATCTTCGACGTGGCGTAGTTCGCCTCCATGCCCGATACTGATCTCATCAGCTGCTGGTATTTGTCATCAGGCAGCGCCGCTACTCCAAGCTCGCTGTACTTCTTGAACATTCTCTTCAGGGTGTTGTCTTGGAATCCCTGCCATTTGTACATCTTCGTCTCCTCCCACGCCAGCTTGTCTTGCTTTGATATGTCCAGTCTTATTTGTATCTGGAGATAGAAAACAATTATTTCAAACAACAGTTTGCTATAATTATTCTTAAAGTCTTTAATGGCTCTGATCAGATTTTTTAAAAGGTTTACCCCCTCGCTGTCCACAATTGACCAGCGGCGGCGAGGCGGCGAGGTTTCTCGGATTTCATACGGCCAAAGATATGGGGCTATTGTAACTTAATTTTTATAATCCTAGTTATTACATACTACATACCTACCATAGTTTCATAATATCCTTACCCATTTGTCTTCATTTTCCTTAGTAATATTCGCTGTGTACTCCCACTCAGCCAGACTAGCTCTGTTCTTCCTGACCCCGGCTGCTTGGTCCAGCATCTGAATGTAGTCCCTGCCTTCATGCTCCAGTGCCTCCAGCTCAGGATCCCTGCCTTGTGTCGCCACCACGAACACGGCGACAATGGCCGCCACCAGCGCGGCGCCACCACCGATCTTCAGCATCGTCTGGAATGAAGAAGAATTTTGAATGAGATTGTCTGCATTTGGCAATTTATTGGCTTTCTATAATAATAACTTTCGAAGAGAATAGTAATTTTCTGAAGAGGTTCAATCAACGTGGTCCAAGTTTATTTTTAAACTTTGAAGAATCTTTTTTTTTTTTTCAATTTTCTTGGTACCTACTAATTACCTAGTAAATTATACAAATAAAATTATATTTACCACAGTAAATCTTAAATATACAACAATATACGTAGCTAAACTAGAGTAAATACATCTTAAAGCATTTATCATCAAACTTCCATTTGAAATGTGTTTCACAAAAGTTGTCAAAACTTTTTCCTGAAATGTCGTAATGACATAAACCGATGAAACTTTTTAAAATCCTATTTAATGAGCGCGAAAAAAGTTTCTATTACTATTTCTGAACTAAAATAGTATAAGACACGGGTCTTAACGGGTATTTTAGTTGAAATGGAACGCAAAAGTTTAAAATCTTATATTTCTGAAGTGATTCCATCAAAGAACTGTTTTTTATTGACTTCAGAAAGTGTGTTATATTTTTGAATTTTTTTTTTGCTAACTGGTGCCCTAACTTGTATGTATGTCACCGTAAAATTGTGAATTCCGTCAGATTACAATTTGACGTAGTTAAATTACAATCTAACCTAACCTAACCCACTGTTAGTTTACAATCTGACGCATTATATTATAAACTGACAGAGTTCACAATTTCACGTTGACATGTATAAGTTGTAATGCATTTCCATTTTTTTTTTTTCAATTTCATCTTAGGGCAAAATCACATAAGATACGGTGACTGGTCATCTGATTGTCTTACATCGAACACTACAAATCTTTGACCCTTATTCCACTAAGGATAAGGTTTATACTTGTGCCTTAATGAGAATGAGGAGCAGTCGTGTGTGGCGACCCGAGACCTACAAGGACGTAGATGGATGCTAGGAGATTAAGGAAAACCGTTTGTGTGCTCGCTTATGGTAGACATAACAAGCCCAGTTTATCTTAAATGAACCAAAAATATATTTGTCTGTATCTTGTTTATTTGGGGAAAGATATAGGGTACCTTATGTCGCATAAAAAAATTGAATTGAACTAAGGTATGAAAAGCCAACATTCCTCAAGTTAAGGATAAAAAAAAATTACTCTTGAGGAACATAAAAGATGACTGATCGAAATTATGCAGGGCAAACCAAAAGGCAAACGTAAAAAAAAGGAAATTCGTAAAAATCCAATCAAGGTTCTTCAAATAAAGAATAAACAAAATATTTTTGTAAACTCATCTTCAAATCGTCAAGCATCAAGAAAAATATGCAATTCTGCAGTAGATGCAACTAGTGCCTGCGATCCTCGGTCATCGGCAGCTAGTCACTCCTTGCATAATAATCGGCAGATCATAAACAGGTTCTGACATCACAAAAAGGCGATCGGCATGCGTGAGAGTGCCAAGTCGTTGTCCCTAGCGGGGGCAAAGGCCTGAAGTTTTACTTTTTTTTCGGAACCAGAATTAACCAGATTCAAACTGTACGTCCTCTTTTTGTAAAAGGAACTGCAACTTTTTTTATTCAAACTTAGTTGTATCCTCCTTTCACAAAAATGGGTCTTTTTTGTTTCAGCCAGCTTACAATGAAGGATGTATATTTTTAAGTATATGACGTAATTTTTTAGACTGCATTTGTTTTGCATTTTGGTGATATTTGCTATTTTTAATAAAACAATTAATTTACTACCTAATTGGTAGTATATCAAATTCGTGAGGAAAAAATCTTTAAAATCCTTAAAATGACACAAAAACAAAAGATCCGTTGTGTAAGTTTTTAAGGTTTTTGTTTTTCACGATGATTTTAATGACAAAGCATTTGATAATAATTAATCTTTATTCGCCAGTTAAAAGTTATAATATGTAAATATCATGCCATAATGTGATGTGAGATAAAAAAGTTTGTAAAACAATACCATTCACACGAATACAACTGCGTATTTAATATGATTACGGATACAAACGCCAGATGCTACGATATTATCGGAAATTGTTTACAAAAATATATTTTTGCCACTATACTTTAAAAATTTTAATTGCTTTTTACTTATTTACGTTATTATTATTTAATGTGTGTATAGTGCGATTACGATTTTAGGTAAGACAAAGTATAGTCTTGTAGAGTCATTTCCCAAAATACGTCTGTCAGCCTGTACTATATTATGCACCATAAAATTAATATATCTTTATTTATTACACCAATATTACAATTATTAACATAAAGTAAGAAACATAACGGATGACTTTTTGCCGTAAGGAAAATTTTAGTTAGCTTTGCAAAATTTTTGCTTACAAAATGCCTACGTGATTAATTCGCAAATAATTTATTTAATCATGATTTGTACGTGACAATCTCATAAACTAGTATACGTGTAGTTACGTGTAATAATCCCATAGTATAAAAGGTTACACATCCACGGGATTAATCCTGTTTTACTCATAGAAGCCGTTTTTACTGAATCTTAAAATTTGTAAAAAAATAGTAATGTAGGACGGCAAATGTAGCATTTTATGAGATGACAGACATTCTGACTTCTCACTTAACAACTGTAGTTATAGTCCACTCACTTAAAGATTATTCTGAAGTATGTAATTAAATCAAATAACTTGTAGATAATAAAAAAAAAATATCTGAAAATAATTACCGTATCGTAGTATTTTCTTAACTCTAGCTTATCTTGCTTATTGCTTGTCATATTTTACAGCCATAATGCTTGTCATAATTTACTTGTTTTACAGCCAATTTACTTGATTTTATTACATTATTAGTAACTATGCCGATAACTCCTGAGAAGATAATTAAAAACAGATTTATATTTTTTTTAACTTATATCACAGAATCATAATGAGCTATCATTAAATCGGGAAACACCCCGAGAGATGTAGGTTACCAATTTGCAAAATGATTAATGATATTAAGTTACTAGTCGGCCGTTTGGTGTAGTGGTTCTAAAACGGACTACTATGCCGAGAGGACCCGGGTTCGATTCCCGGCCGGGCAGAAATTGAAATGATGAATTTTAATTTCTGTGACGGGTCTGGGTGTTACTATGTATAATATGTATGTATTTAAAAAGTATATATGTAGTATATCCGTTAAACTAGCACCCATATCACAAGCATATTAATTACTTACTTTGGGGCTAGATAGCGCTGTGTGAAATTGTCGAAATATACTAATTACAAACAAAATATCAATAACCTGACTCAATCTAAGTAGATTTGGGTTCCATACTTAAAGGGTCAACTGGACTTAATATACCTCTGACTGTCTGTCAACCGAATATGATAATGATGATATAGTTCCAAAATACTGGACTGTCCTGTCGATGACATTGACAGTGGGGCGCCACCGTCAATACCGGATCGCTGGTTCAGATTTTTGCCATGTTGGAAACCATATAGTTGAACGATGGTAGCGCCCCCCTGTCATTGAGTTTGGTGGGACAGTTCAGCGTGGGTCATCTATAATGACTTTTGTTTGACATAGTGGATTTCGGTTTAAAAACATAAATTCTATTTTTCAATCAAGATATTGTAGTTTTTGAAAGTATTTGATAAACGCTGGGTCGGTTCTTTTTTATAAGTTAGTCAATTAGTTATCAGAGAGTGAAGAGTTCACGCCAATAGGTCAAACGGAGTTTTTTTTTATCTCAAATAACAATAGCTGCTTAGTAACTATAATTTTACGACACTTTAAAATTCAATTAGGTAATTAACTACTTAAGTTTTTTCTTTACAAATAGGTAATATAAAATCTGAGAAATTCCTGGGTGTAAATAAACCCAAATGGGTATAACCAATTGGATTGTTTGTGACTCTTTTTAACACAAAAAAAGAAGATAACAAATCTATACATACCATAATAATTCATTAACGTTTACAAAAAAAAAATATTTTTATCATCTTTTAATTTATATTAAAGTTACCTCTAGGGATGTTATTATACCTGCTTCACATTTTGTGTTGATTTTTTATTAGAATAATTTAACCTGATAATTACTTATATGGAAATGGAAGTGTCTTCTGTTTGATTCTTAAATTCAAAACAAACGTATTTTTTATTAAAATTGCAAACTTTTCCGTGGACTTTAATAAAAAAAAAGCTAAAATAACCACATTCCTACTTGACTAAAACAAATACTAAAACATGCAAAATTTAAGGAAAAGTATACAAACCAAACATTTAAATGCTAAGACCGAAATTGTTTGTTTACATGTTTGGTTGCACGAGCTGGGAACTGAACCTTGACATTATTGCGAAGATTGCAATGCCTGCATCACACAAAAGATACAATAATACACGTACGATTTAACATAGAAGTGTATTGCCTAACTTCTTAAAACAGATTCTATGATATCTATGTATTTACCTATCCTGGAAAGAATGTTGCTAAATATTTTTTATTAAAAAAAACTTATTTTATACCTTTACCAGTGCATTTATAAGATTATTTTAGAATTGCCTAATGAAATAAATAAATACAAAGAAACTGGTTTATTAGGCACATTACTATTATCGTATTTTTTAGACTACCCTCAGTTTGGTAATTTGCTGATCAATTTCATCATCTATTTCAAAAAAGGATTTTTTTACAAAAACTTTGGAATGAAAGTAAACTCTTTTCAGGTTAATTATACTTATAAGAAAAATTAGTGGTTTCGCTAGCGCAGTAATTAATTTCACATATTAAATGAAGATGACATTGTAATAAAACTAAATTGCTACTTTCACTACGGAAAAAAACAAAAAAAAAAGTTAAATAGGTAATATTTTTAGTAAAAAATACAACCGTTTATTTTACCTGTATCAATATTTACGTTAAAACGGGCCACTAAAAACTTTAAATTAAAAAATAGAAAACCCACCTTACAGAACTGTCACAATTTAAAAACAAACTGTCATTTAAATTTCAGAAATGGAAACCATGCGCGAATTTTCGAACTTTTTGAATTTGAATTTGGAGTCGACGCGACTGGCCGGTGCGCGCCGGTCGATGACTGAGCAGAGCGCGACGCACACTCGCGCGCAGCGATCGATAAAAAATTGGATTCGGCCATAGATATTATTATGATCGGTTGTAAATTAATACAGATGTGATTTTGCATGTTCAGTTTATCGCATGATTAACTAATAACTCATAAACGCTGAAATTATTACAAAATTAGCATAAACGATTAAATTATTTAACGATAATATAACGTAACGCATGTATTTTATTAACATAATTATTTTGAAGATGCATTTTTAAAGTCGCGCTACGTGACTTTACGGGCCTTCCGAAGCCCAGATTCTTATTGCATACTTTTCTTACAATGAGAATCGAACCCAGAACCTATGAGTCAAGACAACCTTATCAACTTGTGAACCAAATGGAGAATCTCTCTCTCTTTTATTAATTAATTGTTGAATAACGATTTGTGTTTTCTTAATACCCTTTCTGTGAATAATCGTTTTTTTTTATTATCATCTCCCATCAATCATCCAATTTAACTATAGGTTTTAATGCCTATCATCTTAACTGGCGATTAATCTTTGACTCATTTACATGCGGTTATGCCGGTGACAAGTGACTTGCGAGCTTGAGTGTCACCGCTGCTTGTTGTCGTACAGTCCAGCAAAGAAGTGCTACCAAGTATTGGAAAATAATTAATTTGATTATTTAGAAATATCAAACAAATAAATAGAAACCTTTCGATATGGTTAAATTCAATGTTAAGCAAGCGGTCACGAATATTTAGATCTCTAAAAGTAAGTACGTAGATAATGAGGATGTACAATAATTGAGAGCAAATTATTTTTTGTTGTTGCAAAATATAGCTCATTTTCAAATTTTAATTACAGTTATTGTATGTAGGCCCTTTTCAGGGTACTCATACAGGTCCCAAATATGGCTTAACCTACCATCACTTGGGGACAACATACAAGGTTTGATTACTGAGAAGTAAGTAGCAGAAGAAACTCAGTCACCTTTATCATATAGCTGGTAAGCTACGTATAGTTGGATCTCTCTCTCTCTTTTCACGTTTGGTAGCAGACTGTATCCATTAGCAGACTGCAACTAAACGCTCTTGGAGCTCAGAACTTTCGAAGTTCAATAAAAACTGTGAGCACATTATTAGGTAGGTACTTTAACCAAAATCGAAAAAGTGCCGAAGACAAAAAAAAACCACAGTTCCAAGTTTCATGTGCCGTCTTCTCTACTTTATTTTCGTAAACGGATATTTTGGTGCCCATTCCAAAATTATTGACTGGATTTAAATAATTTTAATAACAAAGCAAGACAACAAATGTGCAAATGACAATATGTCTCAAGTTCTTCACCTCTCCGTGTCAAATTGTAACATAATTTTACATTTTGCATTCGTCTCGGTGAAAAGGAGTTAAGACAACCATTCCACAGAATATATGACAAGCTCTGAAACTTAATTCGTTTCGCCTGTAAGACGTTAAACAAAATGTTTACATATATTCACTCACATGTAGAGTTTTAGCAGGTACATGGGGGGAGACGTATAATTACAACGTTAAATTGAACTCTATGAAGGAATACAAAAAGTTTCAACATAGGTATGTGTTGTTTTTTAGCTATCAAATGTGTTTTCTTTTTCACTATGTCTAAAATCCAAGACCAGTGATTCTCAGCTCTTGAACTGAATCTATTCTTTTATTAGGTAGAAAATTAATTTTCAACACTTCTTTTAGACGAATTTTTCACCTCTCACTAATTTTGAGATTTATTAGTTGCATTTAGACACCCTGCCATCTGATACTCAGAGCTGCCTCATCTCGCACTCTACAAAATGGATATGAGAATCTGACTGACTTGGTCAACTTTTATCTTTTAGACTATAATATTGTTTATCAAGTTTCACGCACGACTGTACCCTGTCCACGACGTTGACTCATCATAGGTTACCACTAGCCAACGGTATTCAAACTGGCGAGGAAAACCGCTAAAGCATTAACATACTTACATCTGCAATGTTGCCTTGGACTTATCGGAGAAATTAATACAGCCGATAAATATTTAGTGATTGTTTTACGAGTTAATTATCATTTGACATAACAAACGAGTGTGTTTTAGAGCTTAACCCATGAAAAGCGAGTTATGTCTTCCTGTAGCCATGATAATTTTGTCGCGGCATTTTATCGATTTTACTTTTACTCGATAAGCCCATACATTTGTCGTCTAAAATCATCGATAAGATTTTATCACGGTGCGCATCTTAACCCGGCTGTACTCCAAAACATAACATCTTGAGTGTTCATAAGATCCTTTACTTGGAACATTTAGAGAAGTTTCTACGATTATTGTAATTTTAAAACTCACATTGTTAAAAACATAACGTAATTAAACAACATCTAAAGTAAATATTGACTGTTACACATATCCGCAGGGCTTCAGGGAAGCAAAAGAAAACAATAACATCATTAACGTGTACAATACACCTACGCAAATTAAATTCATGAATTAGACGATACGTAGAAATAGGTACTTTGATATCCGGATCAATGAGTCATTAAACAAAAATAACTTGTGTTAAGGTCACTATAGCCGCAACGTTAAGGCATGGATTGAAAATTTTTCGGATTGTTTTGAAAAAAAAAAAAGAATATTATTATGCAAGGAAAATGCTATTGGACGAAATCCATCATAAACCATATTATAGTGTGCACTAACTAATAAATAATGTATAGAGAACCTGTTGGTAATTATGCGTTATTCAATAGGTTATATGTGTATTTTTATTGATTAAAGTAAAGTCTGTAAAAAGTTTTCAACATTTTTTGAAGCAAACTTCATATTTTTTTTAAAAGTTAAGAGTTTTAAACAATTTCTCAGTCACTGCACAAAAATATAACTAAATATACAAAAAAGTGTCTCTACAAACAAACGAGTTTACATACCAGAGTGAAAGTTCCAAGTTCCAACAGGTTTAATTCGGCCAAATCTCACACGGACATCATTTACATACAGAACCACTAAAAATAATAAACACGTTCTGAAATCATCACTACACTTACCATTGGTTCAATTCATTTAGAGTTGACTATACATCACAGAGTAAAAATAACATAAGACGTCACTTTAAAAAACCGACATTCATATAAAAAGATCTGTGTATTAATATGGGCATGATAATTTGTGCACTATACTTTAGACCATAACGGACGTCAGGTACGCGACGAAAAAGAAACCGTACTGAGTGAATGGACGAAAACGATGCGCGTGCGACGGTTTCGAGTGCGCTCTTTAATTGGGAGAATTTTTTTTTAAGGATTTCCCCAAGTATACAGAAATATTATGGCTATTAATAAGTTACTTATAACGAGGTAAGATTCTCCAGAATGTACGTTGAGGTGTAGTGGTTTCCGAGAATCTCTCAAGCAAGACAAATATAAGTGGAGGCCACATACTGGAATGCCCGAAGGCGCTGGATGCAGGCCACTACCAACCGGTCAATATGTAAATCGTTGAGGGAGCCCTATGTTCAGCAGTGAACGTCCTGTGGTTGAAATGATGATGATGAAGTGTATGCTCATAGCACCAGGTTATTTTGCTTTGTCATGCCATGCACATGCCGTTAACAAGACGTACCTAAATAAAAGTATAAACTACATCTACAAACTACAACTACATCCAACATCAACTACTGTAGAGGTACTGAGGTACACAAGACACATAGCCCCTACACATGCAAACCTTCTGTTCTGTTTTATCGGCATAATATGCATGTATCGGCGCTTTCCCCTACCAACATATTTTTTAAATCATGAATACAAAAGAGCGCACTCCAATTGATCGTATGAAGCACTGGCATAATGTCAAGTAGTTCCCACGCAGTACCGACTACTAGAGGTTATTAGTTTGCAACCATCCGACCTAACGTGTTCCGCTGAAAATGTTTTAGTTTGTGTCGCTCTGTGTACTTGCACCTTTAAATTGAACTAATTTATGACATCGTAAAGGTAGCAGGAAAACGCTGGACGCAGGCCGCTACCAACCGGGCAACATGGAAATCATTGGGGAGGCCTATGTTCAGCAGTGGACGTCCTATGGCTGAGATGATGATGATGATGATGATGAATTTATGACAAAATAATATTAATTACAGGTACAGGGTGTAAGCGAGCTATTGGCAAAAAAGGAATGAAAACGAACAATGTATGAATCGAGTTGCAGTGTTTATTATTCCCTGAAATAAAAGGCGTCTTTTTTTTTCATTCATTGAATGAGGATCATTTCGATTTTTAGCTGTGAATGCAGATTTATAGGTCTAAGAAATCCTTAATATACAGTCCAAAAATTTTTGTTCTACGACAAAAATTGACGAAGTTATGGCCAAATTACTAAAAAAGTTCACTGACCGCCCGGCGCGGGACCGATGACGTCACTATATCCGATCCGAACGCTGCTGGCGTACTGCGTGGATAGAAAATATTTTTTTCTAGCCAAACTATCAGTTTTAGAGAAAAACTTGTTATGACATTTATTCATCAGAATAAAGTAAGCTATCGTAAGGTAATTTTTTAAAATAGATATTGTGAAAAATATCGCAAAAAATCCATACGCTCATACGATTCAATGGAACGCGGCGCGGAGACGCGATAGGGTCTCCCCCCCCCCCAGGCCAGAAACTGGGTATTAGCACTCATATTATGTATTATTATGTTCAATACAAACAATCATAAAGTTACACTCACCCCAACCGCGTCTCCGCATTCCATCGAATCCTATAAAAATGTGGTTTTTGGACATAGCGATACTTATTTTTCACAATCTTTATTTTTAAAAATTACTGGTCGATAGGTTACTTTATTTTGATGAATAAATGTTATTAAAAGTTTTTTTCTAAAACTGATAGTTTAGCTGGAAAAAAATATTTTCCATCCCAATAGTACGCCGGCTGCGCTCGATTCGGATATAATGACGTCACGCGGCCCTGCGTACGTTGTCTTTTAGCGGCAAAAACGGCCTATGTTAATTACTTAATATCTTCGTAAGTAATGGTCCGATTTGGATAATTCAAAAAGATATATCTTTCTTATGTCTTAAAGATTAACGTAGATACTAGTTTTATTGAATTTTCTACAACAGTACTGATCCTCATTGGGAACGTCAGCTAATGTATTTTGCCTTACCATTTAGTTCGGGTATGAGTTAATAAGTACAAAAAGTACAAATTAAAAGCTTGAGAATTTTTTTTTTTTTTATGAAGATTATTTTATTTTTTTATTTATTAATTATAGCTATCTTGTCAAATATTTACGAAGAATCCAACTATTGTCAAATATAAGTTTTTTAGTAGGACAGTAATTGTAAAGCCACATCCCAACTATCCCAACTAATATTATAAATGCGAAAGTAACTCTGTCTGTCTGTCTGTCTGTCTGTCTGTCTGTCTGTCTGTCTGTCTGTCTGTCTGTTACGCTTTCCCGCTTAAACCTCGCAACCGATTTTGATGAAATTTGGCATAGAGATAGTTTGAGTCCCGGGAAAGAACATAGGATAGTTTTTATCCCGGTTTTTGAAACAGGGACGCGCGCGATAAAGTTTTTCTGTGACAGACAAAATTCCACGCGGGCGAAGCCGCGGGCGGAAAGCTAGTAATACATAATGGTAATGCTGCCAGTTATTGTGTATAATTTTAGTAATGACGTCATTTGACAAATAAAACAAAAATCTTAATACGGGAATACATAAGACCCATATTCAGATCGCATCTCAAAAAACAGCACACCTGACTCTACATTTTTATAGAAAACTAGCTCTTATTACGACTCCATAAGATACAGTGTTAACGTTGATATGCCGTTGCGTTCCTTGTACAGCGTCACTGACCTGTAGTTTCGTTAACCGTTAAATAAGTCTACTTGCTCATCATGCGAACCTAAATTGGTTAACTTGCCAGATTGTCAGGTGTCAATTCAATTGCACTGTCTCAAAGTCAGAATTTTTAAGTTTCAACCAACGAGTTTCAACGTTTTAGTACTTAGTAGTCTTACGCCCGTATTCACAAACATTACTATGAGGTCTCACAGTGCGCGTGGACGCACAGGGTGACACACGAACCAATCATAGAGCTCGATTCAACTCTGTGCGTTCGATTTCCTGCTTCACAAGCAAGCATCGTTTGTGAATACGGGCGTTAATTTCTAAGCCCAATGTCCAGTGGTTGAGACGTTTAACCCTCTCTACTCTAGGTTCGATTTCCCATAATACTCAGTTCCATGAAAGTAAGTAAGTACCTAAGTTCGAAAAGGAGTATACAACAGAAGCTGCTGTAAATTGTGTGTTTAACCACAGGTTTAACGGTACAAAATATTAAAGTTGTTTTTCTATTGCTAACAGATACAGATATAACGCCATCTATGAGTGATACGCGAAACGAAGTACTATAAACTTAATAAGATGGAGGTAAATAAAATAGCTGTAGATGTCGCTATTCAGTAGCACTATTATTTTCACCGACTTCGAAAGGGGAAGTTTAAAGTAGTTAAAAAACAACCTAAATCAAAGAATTGAAATTATTCTGGTCCGTGCCCGCAACTAGTAGACGTATACCTACCTACATATAGCTTTTTACCCGACTGCGACAGAAGGAGGGTTATGTTTTTTATAGGTAATTCTTATACATATTGCTTATCACTGTCCACAAATTAACACAAACTAAAAGTATTTTTTTTTGTTTGATTCATAAGGATAATTATGTGGTTATTTCAATTTCAACACCGGACAGAAGTGCATATGTAATATGGAAATTAATGCCCTCCTAACTAGTCAACTTTTTTGTCCTGAAAAATCAGCTTTAGCAAAGAAAAAGCAAAATCGTCACTTTTAAAACTACTCTCTAAAATTATTGTACCCAGTTTTTCCCATTTCAGATTTGATTCAATCAAAATTTTGACACTTTCAAAAACAAATCTGACGAAAATAACTAAGTATTATTTTCGTCACTCGATTGGAACATAATCATTTGCTGGACAATTACTATTGTGCGACACGTACTAGCGCCAAATTACTTGGACTGTGGCGGCTGTATGCTGTATTGTCAACACGATGCAATTCCACGTGAGTGAGCAATATGGTATAGTTTCATAGTTTGGTGTATTTATTGCGCTTAATGAAGTCATGGACAGAGGAAAAGAAAGTTTTTTAAATAATACACATTAAAGCTGGGTTGCACCATCGTTCTTTATCTAAGTATAACAAACTTCAAAAGTCTGTCAAACTCCATACAAAAAATAGTTACAGATAAGTGGGGTGGTGCAACTCAGCCTAAAACTATTGAATACAACCTACGTGGTCAATCGAGACTCATTACAGTGCATTCCACCAGAAAAGCAGCTTCTAAGGTAGTTTGAACTTGTTACAGCCTACGCCTTACTTATAAAAAACATTATATTAGTATCGCCAAGTATCTACTTGTTAATTTAACTAGATACTCGTCATTCGGGCCTTACTCAGACTCAGACTTTAATAGTAGGAACTAGCTGAAATGTTATAGTTCGATTTTAAACAAACGAGTAGGACGTTCGACCATTGCTACGAAAAATATCGAAAACTACTACGAACTACTACGAAAAAGGCTGCAGGTTGAATGCATAATAAAATATTTAAAACTTTGTTTCATCATCATCATCATCATCATCATTTCAGCCATAGGACGTCCACTGCTGAACATAGGCCTCCCCCAATGCTTTCCATGTTGACCGATTGGTAGCGGCCTGCGTCCAGCGCTTCCTGCTACCTTTACGATGTCGTCGGTCCACCTTGTAGGTGGACGTCCCACCTTTGTTTACAAAAACATATTATTATCTAGTATTGCTACATACACATACTACATAGTCCACAAGTTGGACCGACGACCTCATAAAGGTAACGGGAAGGCGCTGGATGCAGGCCGCCACCAACCGGCAATTGTGGAAATCATTGAGGGAGGCCTATGTTCAGCAGTGGACGTTCTATGGCTGAAAATGATGATGATGATTGCTACATAATTAATTCCTGTGTAAGGTAAGTACGAGTACATGTATTTAAAGTACATCTGTGATATGGTAATGCTTAGTTTGGGTAAAGTTGTACTCGTAGTAGTACAGCTACTGTACCCAACACCATCATTAAGATCAACATCAACTACCATCGTTAAGATCTTTGATGGATCAATATTAATTTAGGTTGTTTTGTTTCACAATTAGTTCTGTAACACTTGACTCTTGCCACGATGTGTGGTAGCTCTAATGCGAGTACAGCCACTTGTGTCAATTGTTAATTACAATTCGTATTGTTAATCTCATAATGACGTCTTTGTTTTACGTTTATGGCATCATCGTAACACATAAAGCCATGTGAATGTGTTTGTTTTGTATACTTTAACAGCTTCCAATCATACTATCATCATAAAATGCACTTCATTCTACTGATAATAGTTTGAATAATATTTCCCGATTTTGCAACATTTTTCTTTACTGCTCCGCCCCTATTGGCTCGAGGTTGATATTATTTATGTACCTACAGCCTATCCAACACAATTTTTTTTCCTGAGATTAGCACGTTCAAGCATACAAACAAACTCTTCAGCTTAGCAGTATAGATTCGTTGACATAAGTCATTTCAGAAAACGTTGTGACCTGTGATTTGAATGCGACACGTATTATCAACTTATTAATGGCGTTAATGACCAATCTGAAAACAGCTGAATGGGGCTGGGCATTGTTTTGTATGCTTTATACCTACATATTTTATGTAACTACTATTTGATATAAGTATGCGGGCTTTGCCCTCGTTAGATTTACGCATATTTATGAAGGAAAGTACCAGTTTATTATCGTACCTTATGTTGTAACTTTGTAAGTAGGTAATTCAATTTAGGGGAAAAAGTTTAAAGTTAGTTCTGAATGATTGAAGAGACAAGAGAAGCTATTTAATCTTCTTAACATGAACCCTAACATTGTTTATTAGGAACCATGATGTGAGAAATTGCTGACGGGAAACAGCGCCTGAAAAATCGGTCAGTATTTTCAGAATCTGTAATTGAAAGATGTGGGTCTTGTGGGTAGGTAGCTATCTAGCGCCTGAATGATGACTGTATAATTTATAATAGACATTTAGAAAAATGTCATGCAGAGAGAAGATATTTTAGACCCATAACAAATTCAAAAAGGTCTCTTTTCGCACAACGAAAAGCCTCTTTATTGTGTTAATAAGCTTCTATTTTAACTTATTTACCCAAAGTAAAAGTTTTCGAAAGAACCCCCATTCTTATGTAAACAACCAACCCTGTTTACCATGAAAGAAGCCCTAAATAAAGAATAGGTCGAGTGGCAGAACGAGCGATTCTTCACGAAAACAAAGTGCAAATAGAAAAACAAAAAACAAAGACATTGTTTTGTTTACCAACACCCAATCTTAGTGTACTCGTATAATGGGAAAGCAGTGTTTGATCACGTACTTTTCTTTGGGATTTGCAGATTTTTCTTTTATTATCTGGTTTAGACGGGTTTAGATAAAGATTTTAGTGGGATAATAAAACTGAAGTGTTACTGCGTTGCTTGGTTTTTATTAAAAAAGCTATACAAAAGTGTTATTGTGAATTTACACAATGACGGAGTTATTGCATAAATCCTATATCTAAACTAAGCAGAGAATTAAATACTTATGACGAGATACCTACCATCAACCAGATATTATGTTAAGTTTTGTAATTATGCTACACTTTGTTAATAATCTGAAGTAAGTAGGTATCAGCAAATAAACGAATAAATAAATAATTACCTACCTACGAAACGATAGCAATTAAGATCCTTGATAAACTTAACATACATTGTTTTGTCAAATTATTTTTTAAACAAATCACACGCACCAATGGCTCCATCTACTCGAACTTCAATTTATTTTTATAACACACTTTGCATTTGATTTATTTTCCTTGGTTAGTGTCGCAACTAAACATTGCTTTACATAACGCCATTTACAAAAGAGACATAAAACCAATTTGTAAGAGAAAACTGCCATTTCGTGGCGTAAAGAGAACAGTTAATATTTATTATTGTGTGCTGCCATAATTAAAGTACAGGCAGTAGGTCTGCTTCCTAATACTTATCTTGGTGTAACAGGGTTTCCGAAACTATGGGTCGCGACCCAGTGGTGGGTCCCGAGCGAACATTAAGTGGGCCCTGCCTGTAGAACGACACACCACCCTACTGAACCGAGTCCTTTATTTAGGTATATTGGTAACGATTAAATTTCCTATAGGTGGGTCCCGAGTTTGGGAACTTGTATTAGATAAGTCGTAGCCCAGACAACTTTGGGAACCACTGGTGTAATATATTACAGTAATAATACTATGTAGAAAAACTTTGTGGCCACAATGATGGTGTGGTTCCGGCAGAATAAAGATAGGACCACTTCCACTCTTACCGGGAAACCGTTAAAGGCGAGTAAGGCAAAAATATGCTAAATATCAGGCCTCTCCAAGTTATCCGACCAGCCGGGCTCGTGATAAAATCTTATCGATGATTTTAGACAACAAACGTATAGGTTTATCGCGTAAAATTGACAAAATGACGCGATAAAAGCTTATTCTACGCCTACAGTGCAGTGTTGGTACTGTTGGGAGTGTAGAACTATGTGCTAAATCTCTTATCATTTTACCTCTGGTAAGATAGATCATGCTACTATGTGAACGACGGATTTTAAGTGTCATGATGTATTCAATAGTCAACGTACTGTTTTCCCAGAAAATAACCCATCGTGATTTTATAAAGTACGACCTTTCCATGGTTTGACTGTGGTCAAAAATCTTTCGTAAATCATTTTCACTCTTTAGGAAGCATTACTTCGGTCCAACAATTAACTGCCAAAGTGGGGCTACTGATGCTAAATCTACTGTGGACAGTTTGTGAACGTATCGCGATTATTGTTAGAACAACAAACAGCTGTCCCACATTGATTTGATTTCAGTATACACGTCCACTACGTTGGTGTGGTTTATTGCAAAAATAAATAAACGTGAAGTCATATAAGATTGCAGTGTTTATCGGCACTGTCGTAGTCACTTGATAAATAAACGACTAAAGTTTATGACGTTGATGTGATGAGTTTACAATGTGTAAGGTGTAGTGTACAAAAATCCGTGATTTTTCTAAAAATGTCTGTGTCTCCATTATGAAATAAAATGTAGGTCGCCTACAAGCGAAAATAGAGCGAAAATCGAATAGTTTTTCATTTGAAAAATCATAACTCCAGATAAATACTAATAATACGAAAGTTGTTGCCTATAAAATGAAAGACTCAGTCGGAAAGTACAGAGACATTTTGAGGCAAGGAAAACGTAGTATAGTTTTCTGTCGATAGATCTCGCTTCTTCAATCAGAAACCCGCACGCGTTTAAATCTTTCCATGGGAGCCTGAAATTCAAGCAAAGCCGCGGGCATAGATTAGTCCTACATAAAAACTCATAATTCTCATTATATTTTTGCAAGTAAGCTTTTAAAAAGCACTTTTACACGTCCCAGCATTAACCCTACCACCTTAGATTAATAAAGCCTAGATAGATAGTCAATGCACGAAAGGTGAGGCAGTTTTTAGGGAGCCGGCAGGGCCGGATCTACCTATGGGCTGATTGGGCTGCAGCCCAGGGCCCCGGGGTTACAAGGGGCCCCCAGATCCCGCTAAAAAGTAGGCAATAATTTGAAAAAAAAAAAGAAGAAAAAAAAGTGGTCTGTAAAGTCGGTTTACGGACGATATTATAGAGGTAAGGTAAATTTTGACGATATTAATGATACACTCTCACAGGTTCTACATTGGTTCACTGTTAACAACTTATTGTTAAAACTTAAATGCAAATAAAACTAAGTGCATTAAATTTAGCTTACCTAATGTGAGGCAGGTTTCCACGCAATTAATGGTTAAGAATGAACCATTAAATAGCATAAATTCCACAACATTCTTGGGAATCACTTTAGATGCTAAACTTGAGTGGGGTCCTCATATTGAAACTTTGTCAAAAAGGCTCAGTTCGGCTGCTTTTGCAGTGAGAAAGATAAGGCAATTAACTGACATTGAAACGGCAAGGCTAGTATATTTTAGCTATTTTCACAGTATAATGTCATACGGCATATTGTTGTGGGGCTCAGCCAGAGCAGTGCGGGCCATTTATAACCTTGGACCCCGATTTTCCTTGAAATAATTTTTTAAGGAAATTAACATACTGACAAGCTTCACAGTTCATTTATGAAAACCTTTTATATGTTCGCAAAAATATAGAGCAATTCACGAAAAAGAGCGATTTGCATAACTTTAATACAAGAAACAAAAATAAACTTGCCGTTCCAAATTTCAGACTGCATAAGATTGGGAATTCATTTATGGGGAAATGTATTAAATTATTTAATAAATTACCACAAACTGTTGTAGAACTACCCATTCATAAATTCAAAGCACATATTAAAAGTAGGGTAGACCAGGGNATATCGCCAATGGTACTATTGACCCGTGGTACTATTGTACCCGGTCTACCCTACCTTAATGAAAAAGGGCTACTATAAAGTCGATGATTATTTAAAAGATAAAAATGTTTGGGATGCGTAACTGCCTAGCTCGCATAAATATTTTTCATTTCAAATAAAAACAAAAGATTTCGAAGTAAAATAAGCATTTTAGTTAAAATTAAAATTGTCTCTACCTGTAGCGGAGAATAATGTGGTGGCAGGCCTTTGTTCAAACGATCATAGCAAATGTTGTGATAGGGATAGAGACTTCCGATTTTACAAAATTAATACGATAGAGAATAATACAAAGTAATAAAAACCACCTGTTATGGGGGCATTTTTTGGAGAAATTTATCAAATAACCAAAAAAACACGAATTTAAAAGCAGTTTTGTTTAAAAAGCATAATTTTTTATTGTTTGTTGGCATTTTCTGGGCATTTTATGTATTTTTTTAGTATCGCCTGTTATTTAGCATTGTTACTGTTTTTATTTTATCAGGATATACCTCTTAGTTTAAAAGTTATTACGTTTTCTTTACAAGAAGTAATTGACAGAAAAAAATAAATAAAAAAAATCTCAAAAATTTAGTATGCAATTTTTAATCAATATTTTCTTATGACGTTGTCACGTAAAAATATCGTCCGTAAACCGACTTTACAGACAACTATTTTTTTTTTTTTTTTCAAATTATTGCCTACTTTTTAGCGGGATCTGGGGGCCCCTTGTAACCCCGGGGCCCTTACGTTACCTAACGTAAGTAATTGGCAGAAAAAAAAAATCAAAAATTTTTTGACCTCTTTTTTGTCGATAAAAATATGTCTAATTTCACCTATTTTCATATGTGCACTTTATCGTGACTCACACTGTATGTATAAGAATAATAATATATCATTATAGAAACATTTTTTTGGCATGGCTATTAGTTGAGTAAGTACTAAGATAGGCCCCCAAGTAGTTTCAGCCCAGGGCCCCACAAATTCACGATCCGGCCCTGGGAGCCGGCACGGCTTACCCGTAAACGTCACATGAACTGTCAAAGTGAAAAATTGGTAAACACGTCCGACGAATTTTAATTAATTATAATGGTTTGTGCTGTGAAAGGGTGTCTAAAATACATCAGAAAAACGAAAGAAAGTGACCAGTGTTACATTTCATAAGTAAGTACTACAATTCGACGCGTATTTTGCTTTAATTTGGCTTTCAAAAATTAAATACGGTAATGATACCAGTAACAAGAAAATTTATTTCCCAATTGTTCGCCGTACAAATACACTTCCTTTTAGTACGAGAGCCCACGACCAAAATTTTTGTCTCATAGCAATACGGCCAAAACCGCATCAAATCGATAAATACGATTATCCTGAACTCGAAAAAAACAATATCAGACATTTTCCGCGTAGCGTTTGATCTGACCGAATTGTCAAAGAATTTTACCGAACTGCATCATAGCAATATGTCTGATTTGCAGACTGTAGTTGAATGATAGTTCTGAGATACCGGAAACATATTTTTCAGACGTTAGTGGTGTAGCGCAAACCCGTAAAGGTATACAGGTCGGCTAAATTTGTTGACATTTTCAAAAATTCGCTCAGGCTATATGCTACGCGCAAAATGTCTGAAAACAAACTTTTTCGTAATACAATTATAAAATCTATGTACATTTTCACTATCAGACGTATTGCTATAATACCGACTGTCTTTTTTTTTTTGAAACAGCAGAAACGCAGTTGCTACACTTTCGACCGTTACTACACACCTAGTCGGGTTCAGAATCATACAATCTAACGATTTTATAGGGTTTTTGCCGTATTGCTATGAGACATGGTTTTGGTCGTGGGCTCTCGTACTATTTTTTATGAAATCGAGACTTTTAAGTCGATTTATCTTATTGTTATTAGGTAGATACTTTGAATTCAATAAATAAGTAAGTAAATGATGCGTTTTGTTTTTGTTAATTATAAAATAATTAAAAACGTAAGTATTAAAAATTTCCCTACTTTCGGGAAAATCGCCTTCACTGTCTACACTCCCCAACAAAATTAACACTAATGACATAAGATTTTTGCCTCACTCTTGACGAAGCGTTTGTATGAAGACTATCCATCTAGGTTTTATTAATCTAAGCCTACCACTGCTTAGGGACAATAAATGGTCCAGTGCTGAGAAGAAGCATAATGTTGGGCTTATTTATCAACACAAAGTGATGTGTTGGCCGAGATTGGTGCCCACATCACAATCCCTTTCCAATCCCACATGCACAGGATGTTCTCGGATGCAGCGGCACAAATTAGGCCCACTTACGCGAGCACGCGAACGCTGTATCTCAAATAGAGGGACTAAAACGACGCTTTTGTTTGTGACGAGATTTAAAACAAGTATCCTGTAAGTTTAAGTACAACTTTTTCAAAATTGGGAAACAATGAAAGCTTTATGAGATTTGAAACAATTCTTTTTCTACTTCATCTCCTCTATGCTCTAAACGAAGAATGATAGGCGATGAAAGATAAATGAGGAAAATGGCACAACCATCATCTCAACGGCAACAGCACGAACCTTTGTAAAAGAATCAAATAAATAATTAATTAATCAACAAATGGACGAACTTTAAAAAACTGTAAGGGACGAATTTATAAGCGTTTTTATATTTACTTGATCCAGGTCGCTTTATGCACAATAAATAACCATTTCATTGTTGTTACATGATTATTTAAGAAGCAGAATTTTACATGTCCATCTATCAGTAGAGAAGAGGTAAGTGTTATAACGCGATCCCAAAAATAAATACGAATAATTTAAATGCGTAATTACCCGATCTGACAAAGCCGTAGGTCCTATAAAAATTAATATTGTATCATTCCAGACGCAGAAATTTATCCGTCCATCTATCACTACAGAAGCATCAAGGGAAGTGGGAACCTCTACCTTGATCCCAAAAACAAATAGGTACTAATAATTTAATTACGGTACCTAAATTATTGTATTATTCCAGAAGCAGCATTTTATCTGTTCATCTGTCACTACTAGAAGCATCGAGGGAAGTGGGAAGTGTAACTCGATCCCAGCGCGCGTGTCTGCCCTACATTGTTCCTGGAACCGTGACTGCTACTTTTTATGTTATGCGCATCTATTGTGATTATAAGTCGTGGGCTCGTGGCTTTTCTAGTTGAGAATTAAGTGGCCTAGGATTTAAATAGTTATTGTGTTTGTTCTTTAACAGGTTGTAGGATTACTTGATGACTTACAGATAAGGTACATTAAAGGCAATCAAGAAGAAAAATCTATGTATTAGGGATAACGCATCTGCGCAGTCCATGGGTAGAGGGAAGTCAATAAGGTGTTTTACTGCACACCCCTGGCACATTATCCAAATAATCTTTGTATATCTGGTGATAATGAAGCCAAAATAGATCATAATATCATGGCCTGATTCTAAGTAGGTAGTTTAACTTGAAATAAAGCGAAGGCCTCAAAAGTGTCACATCTTAGACAAACGAACGAACGTTTTGAACAAATGTAGGTACACGACAAATATCACAGGCCTATGTTATAATCAAGGTACAAAATACACTTTAAATAATCTAAAATCATCACACTAAACTACATAGTAGGTAGGTAAGTACGGAATTGTATAAAGTCATTCATGTATCATCATATTTTGTACAGAACTAATTCTATCCTGCAGTTTCGTAACGTTATGTAGTACTATGTTACTCGTAGGATACTTATTCTGCCTTGTTTTCTTTTCTGTCTTTTTGTTTCAGTTTATCTCCAAAACAGCTGGACAGCTTTTGATGGCATTTTCACTGGCAGATCTAGATTATCAATTTTTATGGCGTATCGTCTAAGATAGATAATGTTTCAAATATGCTTCTAATGCAACACGACGCGTGTAAGCAAATCCGGCTTGAATCTGCACGAGATACGGTGGAATGCGACAAGCAACAGTTATTTTTGAACATCATAATTATCTTTTTAACAGCTAGGGACTGAAATTCACTGCCTTGTGCCTGTTCCTGTCTTTCCCGACCATTATAATCCGGGCCTCTTCAAGGCGAGAGTGAACAGGCACTAACGGGGCAGATTTGTACCATCCAAGACTCCATCTCACTTAACATCGGGTGCGATTGCAATCAAATACCTGATTTGTGATGTATAAAAAAAAATCACAATATTCAATATAGCGACACGTCAATTTTGTTTTACATATTTTCCTTTATGTACACGTACGAGTACTTTTAGTTACCAATGACCGTGACCGGAACAAAGCCATCCATACTTTACTGACACAGTTGAAGATTTTCTATGTGTTTTACTTGTATGTAGGTAAATAGGTTTTTGACTGTTTCCAAAGTTATTTAAAACAAAAAGGTCAACAGTTCCTGAAACTTTTTTTAAGACTAATAGGCTATTATGGACTCGGATGAAATAGTATTATTATGGAATAAACTGTGTCTTGTTGTTTGGAGAAACTATCATTTCGCCCAATTCAAATTTCAAACCAAAAAACGTCCTCTTCGGGAGGCTTTGGTCCCAGTCGCCGGAAGAAATTTTTTTTTTTTTATGGATCCGGCGACTGGTACCGCGGTCCTAGTTAATTGCGGTCCCAGTCGCAGGATCCATAAAAAAAAAATTTTTCTTCCGGCGACTGGGACCACTCATAGATAACTTAAAAGAAAATATTATTGAATCCAAAATTGGTACAGTACTAAAATCCATGAGTGGTCCCAGTCGCCGGAAGAAAATTATTTAATTTTTACGCATCCGGCGACTGGGACCGCGGTCCCAGTTAATTGCGGTCCCAGTTGACGGAATCCTCCTCTTCGGGACAACTCTTCAGAGATTTTTGCAACGACCGGTTCTGCGCTGCCCGCATCCAGGCGTATCCCGCGACCTTCGCCAGATCTTCGGTCCACCGAGTGGGAGGCCTGTCTACACTACTCGTTCCGGTCTGTGGTCACCATTCGAGAACTTTTTGACCCAACGGCTAACAGTGCTACGAGCTAGGTGCCCCGGCCACTGCTTCTTTAAATATGGATGGACAGGCAGTGCTACGAGCTACATTTTTGACCCAACGGCTATCAGTGCTAAGAGCTACATGCCCCGCCCATTGCTTCTTTAGTACGGAAATTCTGCGGGCATTTTTTTTTTAATAAGTAGGTAAGTAAAATGTTTTTTGTGCGCCCCCCCAACACTGCCTATTCAGTTTGGCAATTCGGGCACTTTCTATGTAAAATGTTTTTAGTCGGAAAAGCGCGCTAAAGATTTTATGTGACAGAACGAAATCTTGGCTAATTGATCAGCGAGGAGGAGTTAGTCGTATCAAAAGAATCATAATCTCTCGTTTATGTACATAATAAGTCGCGATTAACAGGCTACACATTTTTCTGGGAGAATACTTATGACATATTCAAAAGAAGGAGCTGGATGCAGGCCGCTACCAACCGGGCGATTGGTTGAATCATTGGTTGGGTTTTTATGGCGGTCAAGCTGTAGATCCTGGCTACACAGGAGTTGCAGTGGTGGGAACGAGAGGTGGGAATAGTCCCGTGTTTTACCAACCGGGCGATGTGGAAGTCATTGGGGGAGGCCTATGTACAGCAGTGGACGTCCTGTGGCTGAAATGACGATGACGACGATTCAAATGGCGAAAGATAAGTCACAGTGTTTAGCTATTTGTACAAACGTTTCTACAAGATAAACCTCACGTGTTTTAACTCATTAAGAACCGTCCATCGTCACGCGATCTTTTTTCAAGTATCGGAGGGACACTTTCCTCGTATATTTAACCGGTTGGAGGTAATTAAGAAAACAATCAGCAGTCACATTGGTAGTTCTGTCACGTTATAAAGGACTAGGTTTGTCATCAAGGCTTGAGGAAATACGTGGAAACTGTACGGAATTAAGATGCTACGTGCATACGTGCATGTGTATAGAGATAAAAAAATTATGTTTGTACGGTATCATCTATGTAAATACTGGACTGATTATAATAAATCTTTTACTTGTAGAATGGTACATGTACCTACATGGTTTGGTGTTTACCCCGTAGTATTGCATAGTCCTTAACTTTTCAATGGGTTATTAATTTTCTCAAAGAGACATCTCACATTTACCCTTTACCCTTTTTAAGAAATAAAAAAATATTTTTTATTCAAAGACATTTTAGATTCAAAATAATAACACACTGAAGCCACAGTAATGAAAATCACGATGGGAAAACAGAATAAATTTCACTATTGTAGACATATTTATAGTGTCAGTGATCGACGACGATTTGTTTACAAGATTCTGTTAGAGCAGACTTACAAATACCCGCCATCTTTCTCCAGGAAAAAGTACTTTTCCAGGAAAAAAGGCAGTTTTCCAGGAAAAAGTAGCGCTCACTGAATGTTCTTTTCGGATAATGAAAAACGCGGGCAGCATACCGATTACCCACTTCACAACACCATTTATCTACATCGTGGACCAAGTAATTAGTTTAAACGGAGCACCAATGTTAGGCTTAATAAAGCCATAAAAAGTAGATTCGAAGTGTGGAACTCAACTATTTCGAGCGCCATTTTATTGCTACAAGTCGTTATTGATCGCCACTATTGTTTTATTTTTATTATTTCAAATGAGAAACTACCTGCACTTTCTAAAAGTGCTTATTGACTGGGTATTCAAAATACTTTATCTTTCAAAGCCAAACTTCGGTAATGAAGCTGACGATTGAAAAAAAATAGATTGGCAATATGTGGTGAGTGGTCAATTTTTAAAATAGACTTAATACTCAATTCAATTTTATTGCATGACCACAATAGCCTAGGCGCAGACCACCGATTTTTAAGTAGTTGGCCGATAGTTGGGCCTGTTTCTAATTTGTATGAAGAATCGGCCGACTCTAAATCGGTGTAATGTGCGCACTTTCATACATGTCCATACCACAATCCATACTGATTAACCGCCCGACCCAACTAGGCTTACTGTGATGCTAGAAATAAATTAACGAACGAAATAAACAAACGTGTTTGTCGCCGGCTCACATCTATCATGAATTGTTGTAGAAATCACCCAATTTGCTAGTCACTTTTGTATAGCAGTAACAAATGGAAGTGAATAATCATTACACATTTTTTCAGCGTAGGTACCTTCCCAGTAACATGTATACCATTTTGAACCCGGGTCAAAGATCGCAGAGATGAAATCAGTAAGCAGCATGTTCCAATCTCAAGCTGCAGGTCAAATTTAAATGACTTAGGACTCTGACTTATCAGATTCAGGGTCTAATGACAGTTTAACTTTCCCTCGGGACAAACTTGACCTTTATTGGTTGGGTTTTTGTAGCGGTCAAACTGTAGATCCTGGCTACACAGGAGTTGCAGTGGTGGGAACGAGCGGTGGGAATATTTTCTTATCAGATTCAAAAACTTTATGCCTCTTCATTACAAGCAATAATGTTGGTTTCGAAAGAAGATGCGAAGAGAAGAGAGATGGAAGGCAAAACAGTGACAATACAATCGGTCTACATTTTGTCCTTGTAGTTTTGAATACCTAGATCTTTCAAAGGCCCGGGTAGGCAGGAACGGTTTTTTGAAAATATGATGTAGAAAAACGCAAACTAAAAACAAAAGGAAATATTCGTAATATTGAAATGTAAAACATAAAAATACATACGTTAGGTCGCTGGCTTCTTATAGTTTTTCTTTTGCTTCTTTTCCCCATATGTTCATTTATTAATTAACACACAACACTCATTAAAATTAATTGCTTTGTCTAATTATTATGATTGACTAATTAATTAATTTATTTATTTAATTATAATAATACTCCAGTAGAGCTTTGGCGAAATATGAATACAAATGCGCGACTAGATGAATTGAAACACTATAAATGTTCGTTACTTTGCCATTTAAATCTACCTTCAATAGTTCACAATAAAATAATAGCTACCATTTGAATAATGTTGCCAAGCTTACTAAATTGTTTTCTACTATTTTGTGTTAATATTATAAGAAAAAAAGTTTATTTTGTTTTTGTATCTCAAAAAGGTACAACAAAAATGTAAATTGTGGCTATTAAGTGTGATTATTTAGGTTCAGTTTTCCTTGTCTTTCCTGTGTACGTAAATATTTTTGGTCGTAAGTTTTAAACTTTATTTCATTTTGATTTAATTAGATACTAACTATTATTAGGACACTTTATCTGTGTTCTAACACTATTTGACGCTACCAGAACAAACAATCAAGATTTGAGTCCATTTAATTTGGCACCACATTCATTTGTAGACTTTAGCTGAGTTTCAGTGACAATCGAATCACGTATGACACCTTCATGATTCTCCCAAGCTTCCAAAACTTCTGACGATCGGGGATCTGTTTTGTGACGAATCCATATCAATTTCGTTACCTTGACTTTAGACATCGCGTGCCAATCGCATAAGTCCACTGAACACAATGACAACACTCCACTCGCGTCTGTCTAGCGCTCCGGACCAGGCAACACTGAATACACTGATGCCTGCCTTTATCAACGCAAGCCGAGACCACACTGCGGAGTGTGACAACAAACTGTTTGGACACTTTTAGCGGGGAAACAGTGATTGGATTGGGTCAATGATTTGGATGATTGACCCAATATTGGCAATATTTCATCTGAATTTCATGTGTAAACCGATGCCAGAGGACCTTTATTGTTAAACGAATTTAGAAATATATTTACCTACTTGAGCTTGGTGGCCTTTTCAGAGCGATAAACAATGCTGTGTAAAACAACCTGAAAAGGAGAAGATAAATTGATGCTTTCAGTCTTTGTAATCTTCCATAATCTAGCTTAGTTTGAGAGTTCTAGAATTTTTTGTTCTTAGAACTAATTTTAGCAACTAGATGGTTTGATATCATATCATTGTGATAACAGTAACTGTTCTGACTTTAAACTTAAAGATGTACTGAGTCTAAACTTTAGAGTCTAAAGGGTGTTACTTATTAACAATGCGCACAAGAGTGGAATGCCCTGCCTGCATCTGTGTTCACAAATTCAAAACACCCTAAAGGGTTGCCACGAGTAAGGTTTGTTCGCTTTGTATTCTACAACTTACTATCCTGTCTGCCATTGTCAGATACGCCTGTGTTGCCAACTTCTAACTACCCAAAGGATTCGTGTCTTAACCATGTATGAATACTCTTTGGCATCTAGAGACTTAAAGTACGGCCAACGAAAAGCGATACCAAATGTAAACAATCCCAATGACATGGGTGAACCCGTCTGACTTTGACATATTTTGGCGGGAGAACTAGACATTACGACAAATACACAGGATGGGTCGTATCGACCTTTTGTTTCGCTGCTAGTTGGCCGTACTTTAGTTTTGAATCGCTCGACTTCCAAATCGCAAACGCATTCTCATACTTTTGAAAATCAGTTAATTAAAGAATTCGGCTAGATCCGAACGAGTGCTCGTATTCTACACATTGACAAATAAAATGGATAGATTAATAAAGGGTAACACAGACCCATCTCGCTTCTGAGCCATGTTTACAAGCTGTTTTCGAGAGTCATCACGAATCGTCTCGCACGTAGGTTCGATGACTTCCAGCCTCCCGAACAAGCCGGTTTCCGGAAAGGTTATAGTACCATAGACCACATCCATACGCTGCGGCAGGTTATACAGAAGACTGAGGAGTATAACTTGCCACTATGCTTGGCGTTCGTGGACTATGAGAAGGCCTTTGATTCGATTGAGACGTGGGCAGTGCTGCAGTCTCTCCAGCGGTGCCGTATCGACTATCGGTACATCGAGGTACTAAAGTGCTTGTACAAAAACGCCACCATGTCGGTCCGAGTACAGGAGCAAAGCACGAGGGCGATTCCTCTACAGCGAGGCGTAAGACAGGGAGATGTTATATCTCCGAAACTCTTCACCGCGGCATTGGAAGACGCTTTCAAACTCCTGGAATGGAAAGGATACGGCATAAACGTTAACGGCGAGTACATCACTCACCTTCGGTTTGCCGACGATATCGTGGTCATGGCAGAATCGCTGGAGGACCTCGGCACCATGCTCGAAGACCTTAATCGAGTTTCCCAACAGGTAGGCCTTCGGATGAACATGGACAAAACGAAGCTTATGTCGAACGTCCATGTTGCGCCCTACCCGGTGTCGGTTGGGAGCTCGATTCTTGAGATTGTTGACAAGTATGTCTACCTCGGACAAACGATCCAGCTAGGTAGGTCCAATTTCGAGAAGGAGGTCAATCGTCGAATCCAACTCGGCTGGGCAGCGTTCGGGAAACTACGCAACATCTTTTCGTCCAAAATACCCCAGTGCCTGAAGACGAAAGTCTACAACCAATGTGTGTTACCTGTGATGACTTATGGCTCGGAAACGTGGCCCCTCACTATAGGCCTTATACAGAAGCTCAAAGTTGCACAGCGTGCTATGGAGAGGGCTATGCTCGGTGTTTCTTTACGAGATCGAATCAGAAATGAGGAGATCCGTAAACGAACTAAAGTCGCTGACATAGCCCGACGGATCAGCAAGCTGAAGTGGCAGTGGGCTGGGCACATAGTACGCAGAACTGACGGCCGATGGGGCAGCAAGGTTCTGGAATGGAGGCCACGTACCGGAAAACGCAGCGTGGGACGTCCACCCACAAGGTGGACCGATGACCTGATAAAGGTAGCGGGAAGGCGCTGTATGCAGGCCGCTACCAACCGTGCGATGTGGAAGTCATTGGGGGAGGCCTATGTTCAGTAGTGGACGTCCTGTGGCTGAAATGATGAAAAAAATGATGATGATGAACCAAGACAAATGGTACACAAAATAAATTAGCACCATAGATCACGTCTTGCCTGTCACTTGTCACTCCCTTAGGTAAGGGTAAACAACTCACAAGTTTAACCCTTTATGTAGATAGAAAACATTGGTTTTGAACTTTATTTCTTCTGGATATCGTTCAAAATAAGGTAACAACGAAAGGGTAGGATTTTAACCGGTAATTCCAGTCACGGTTTCTCTAAAAACACTACAGGGAAAAGTTAGCTAGTGCAAAACTACTGAAACTTTTTGTTTCGTTTCTAGAAATCGAAATACATAGTTTTGCTGTAAAATTATACTCTATGTGGCTTTAAAATCATCAAAATATAGATCAGGAAGATTCTTTTTGCCATACACAATCAAAGAATTTCATGTTTTGATAGAAAAGGCATTTAACATTATTGGGTCAGTCAAGAGGGAAACTTGTCGTTTATTTCCTGAATAGTTTTTACAGTTTTACTTCATCTTTATGACCTAGGTGGAGCTGATAATCCTCCATTTGGCCAACATTCATTTGATATCCAATTGGTGTGTCTTTGTGGATGTAGACATTAGTTCCGGGTGAGCGCACGCACTTTGTTGGCGCTGCTATCAACGCGGCCACTCGTGGGCTCAGGATTATTTGGAGCGTATCATTTGTAAGATAATGAACCATTCACTAAACTGAAAGACTGTGCTATGGCCTCTTTTTCTCCTGCTATAATAATAAGAGATAATAGTTACCTAAAAAGTAAATCTAAGAAACCCTATACAATCTATACATTGTGCTAAGCCCCTGTAGCACAAAATATGTACCAACAAGTATATTCCAATTGCTTCTCCTTCCATTGAATTTTGATATTGCTGAATTAGCAGTTTTACAAAAAAATACGTAATTATTCACGATGTACTCTGGTATTTGGGAAAGGATTTTGGAATAGTAAAACCCTAACTGTAATTATAATTATTATTATCAATCCCGTACCATAGTACGTTCTTTTAATTTTAATTAAGATGTTACATCGTATTTCCGTAAACTCTCGTCACAACCTTTATCTGGTTATCCTTATCTAAATAGAAGACAATACTTTTCCAACGATAACCAAGATTTTTCTGGCATAATGGAGTAACTATAAAATATTTTAATCTTCCGGATGTTTTATTAAATTTTTACCTGCATACCAGTTAATTTATCTAGCAGTATTATGTATTCAACCAAAGATAGCGGATGTAATAAAGTATTGCAAACACTACCATGGTAGATAAAAATAATAATTATATACAGCAAATTGCAACTCATGCACGACACGACTTGATTGTGTGGATTCTATAGGTTTTTCACACGTTTTTGTTTTGGCTATTGGCTAGCTAGGTCACCATTACCAGGTCACCATTTAAACCTTATTTAGGTACTATTTGGGTACATATTTTATCATAAGTATTAGGTGCTATAACATTACTATTTATGTATGTTTATCTAGACAATTTTATGCAGCAATTTTATTTTTTATTTTACCAATGGTCCGTGACCCTCACTCGGCATGGGGCACACTGAAAACCAGCGCCGTGGCCTTCGTCACCGTGGGCCACGGCATATGCTGAGTGGGGTCCCGTTGCAGTGGGCATCTTGTTGGTGAATGGGTGGCACTGCTCAGTTTACTCTTGTTTTTATTTTTTCTTCTTTATTATTATGTGCCACTGTCATGTCTATGTAATTGCCTGTATTTGTGTGATGTCCATTGTAATAAATGTATCTTTCTTTCTTTCTTTCTTTCTTTCTTATTTGGTTCATCTGATATCACTCTCATCTCTTACTCATTCCTTAGAGAATGCAATGTTATTGTATTTTTTTACTTCACATTGCATATAAATGTAAACTAGGCTTTATAAATAAAAGATAAGTAGTAATGTGGTAGTACCTCCTACTTACCTAGATGGCAGAGTCAAGCGGCGGTGGCATAAACGTCAAGATGTCGGGGATCACTTCTTGTTTTAAATAAACGTTGCCATCTTTTTTTACTACTCATTTAGTACCTTTATGTACCGGTGGAGCTCCTGGGTGTCGAATATCATGACCGGGAAAAGCGAGCCGGGCACGTGGCGGACCATCGGACCTCTACGCGGTAATCTCCGGACCAATGAGCCCTCGTTTTTATACAACAGTTGGCACCCCTGGCGATTGACAGGACCTTACTCTACAGTGGCGCCATCTTGATGAGTGCAAATGCGATAGTCCTCCCACCACTTTAGCGCTCACCAGTTGGTGCCACTGTCTTCGCTACTAGCAAGGGACAGGACCTTACTCTACCTACAGTGGCGCTAACTGGTGAGCGCTAAAACGATTTGGTTACCCTCCTCCTCCTCAAAGGTTTGGTTACATTATCACATCTTACATCTTGGTAGTCAACAATCTGCACTGGACCCGTATAGTTAAACTGTGGTTAAACCACAGAAAATGTAATATTAGGTTTTAAACTGTTGAGTTATGGTATTTTGTCTAGGATTTCCTGGTCTAAAAATAAGTATGTACCTATGTACATACTCGTATTTTATAATACAAAGATAAGAGGAGGCTTCCTTCTGCAACAGAGATAATGTCTTAATAAATAATACTAGCATTACTCGTAAGTAGGTATTTGTATTTTACAATACATTCTAAATATGTATGTAATACAGTTATTATTGCAATTAAATAAATTACCATGTGTACGGAAATAATGACCATGACTGCAATCTACAGGGTGTTAGGTAAATGGGTATATGAGCCGACACTAGCCCATGTTAACATGGTCATATTAATCGTATGATGAAGTCAGAAAATTGATAGCTTCATTTTAATTATTTTAATTTTCATACAAATCGGATTTTATAAAATTTATTTTGTATGAAAATTAAAAAAATAAAAATGATGATATCAAATTTCTGACTTCACTATACCATTTGCCGTGCCGTGTGGGGACGGCCGTAAAAGAATACTTTTCCCCACCGCCGACAGGAGGCGTGTCGTAAGAGGCGACAAAACCCCTGTAGCACCAGACGGGCAGCAGCGTCTGCGTGCGAAACCAAACAAAAAACTGCGATCGCCAACCCGCCTGCCAAGCGTGGCGATTAGGGCAAAACCCTCCAGAATGGTTTTACAAACAATAAAACGGCCCCTAGTCCCCGGCGGCCCCACTATCCCGTACCACGGTAGCGGTCACGGTAACGGTGGGGCAAGGGGTGCGAAGAATCCCCGGGGGATGCCAAGCTACCAACACCGACGACCTCTGGCCCTGGCAACCTTCAACGCTCGCACACTGCGTACAGACGTGAAGCTAGTGGAACTTGAGGAAGAATTGAGCAGGTTACGGTGGGATATCGTAGGATTATGTGAAGTCCGAAGAGAGGGAGAGGACACCATAATCCTCAAATCCGGAAACCTGCTCTATTTCCGGGAGGGCGACCAGCAGTCCCAGGGTGGTGTCGGGTTTATCGTACACCAGAATTAAGCTACCTCCATAAACCACGATATTTTCAAAATTAAGACTAAATGTTACGTTCTCTTTGTGTCTCCATATTCGCTATCTTCCATCGATCTGGTTTAAGAGAACTCTGCACTCATAAGTGAAGAGATCATGCCTCCAGTCGTTCAAGACCCAATCACGATATTCACGTGAAAAGTTCAATATGTTTTTTCGGTGCTGTGTCACAAGTTGGAGCTTTCTCGGGTATGCACGACCCTATACCAACTTCAGTAAATCTCCTGTGAACTGTGGGCTCAGTCACTCTTACTCCTCGAGTGTCTTTAAGGTTATTTCTGGCTTGAACAGCAGGTAACCGCGACTTTCTGAAAACTCGAAGTTGTAAAAAACGGTCATCCCGTCGCGAAGTACGCCTTTTTCTGACTTGAACCCTCCTCCTAACGACAGAAATGATCAATCTGTACCGTTGGTTACTGCCATGGGTGGTCGATACTGATCAACGACGTCTTACGGCAGCCGATTTGTATGCATGGCCGTTACTTCTCATTTCATCTGCCTTAATGATTTCTGACGGTGCTAAGCTGGGCATAATAAACCCTTATAAGTAACTGAATGCTTACACAACAAAATTCTCAGAAAAAAACATCTTTCACGTAAAAGAAATCCAAATTAGCAAAAGCTTCATTCAATTCAAAACACTCAACGAAACTGTTGATGGGGTAATTTAAACAAAATAATTAAAAAAATATACTGTTGGCAATTATTTTTTTCATATTTAGAATTAAATTAAAAAATAATGTCATAATTAGGCATTTTTTTCCTAAAATAATGATGATATTGATGCTTTTTTTTCCGTTCCTCTAAATCTGCCGGTGTGTGTATCTATCTATCTTAACGAATATAAATGGTAACCTTATAATGCAGAAAAATGGGAATCTACCTTGAGATAGATAAGACACGTAGGTAAATATAGCGGTAAATTCATGTCTCTGAATTGCAATTTGTGCGTGCAAAGTGATGCTCGCTATTTCTTTAAATGATTTCTCAGTGATCCTCCTATTTTGCTATTAATCAGTTCTATAGGCCGTCACTTCACCCCCCTTAATATTATTTGGTGGTAGCACTTGTAAAAGAACTTAGCTATAGTCTGGTCGCCGAGCACGTAGAATTTCGCATTTTCGCTCGCACACTCACTGCGGGCGCGCGTCGCACAGTTGCGACAGCAATATAATTATGCGCGAGCGATAAGGATGGGTAGCTTGGGGTCATTGGAAGAAATTCTACGTGCTCGGCGGCCGGACTATAGTAAAAAGTCGCCTGTAAAGCACTCAAACTGCATACTCACTTCTCAACAGCGGCCATGTCCAAAGCATGGAAGTTTCTGCACAAACAAACGTTTTTGCCCACACACAACACGTCGGACACTATCCGGACGTATTCCGCGGCGCTCGGACGCGGGTCGGTGGGTTTCCGGACGGGGAACAACACCGTCCCGTTCTCCAGGTCAAAAGCGTCCGTTTTGTATGGGGATGCGGGGCTGAAATGGGAACGGTTGTTGATTATTGACCAATATTTTCAAGACGCAATTGTTTAAGACCACAATCATGAAAATTCAATGAGGGTTTTCGCGTATGAAAAATCCGCCAGATGGCAATACGTAGACGCGAGGTAAAAATGCTGCATGATTGGTTATTTTTGACATGACATTGACGGATATGTCAAAATCCACCAATCACGCAGCAGTCAGACCCCACATCCACGTCCCGCCATCTAGCGGATCTTTACGCGAAAACCCTCATTCTAATTGAATATTATGACTTTTTGTTTTATGCCGAACAAAGCAAGCAACTTGATTAAAATCAGCTGTAAAAATTACGTCAAAACTTGTTTATGGAAGAACCTTTTTTGACTGCTCATAAAAAGTAAATGAATTAATTGCAGGAGTTAACTATACTGAGTATAAGTACATCGTACGGCAAGCGCAGCAAATTACTTCCTTCCACAAGGTGTACAGATGACCTTATAAAGGTTGCAAGAAGGTGCTGGATGCATGTCGCTACCAACCAGCCAATCTGGCAATCATTGGGGGAGGCCTATGGCTGAAATGATGATTATATTCCCACCTCTCGTTCCCACTGCTGCAACTCCTGTGTAGCCAGGATCTACAGCTTGACCGCCAATAAAAACCCAACCAGTGAAGGTCAAGTTTGTCCCGGGAGAAAGCTAAACTGTCATTGGACCCGCAATGAAATTAATCAGAAGAACATAGGAGGAGTTCGAAATTAAGGTTACTGCTTCCCGATGATGATGATAATATCACACTCACTCTCTGAAGAAGTCTTTAGGCGGTTCCGTGTCTCTGAATCCCAACAACACTGTATCAGGCTTCATGGCTCCAAGACCGGATAGTCTGGTCAAGTGTGCAGCGCCGCTGCGGACTGATTCGGCGAGGCACAGCTCTACGAAGGCTTTCACCTGTAAATTATAAATAAATAACAGATGTAAGACGTTTACAGAAGCGAGATAAATGAAGCGATTCTATTGGTTCTTTACAAACACATCCCTCGATATGCATCCTCGCACATCTCTGGTGGAAACAATGTAGCTTGGCCAGCGTGGAGAATGTTAACCAAATCTTCAATTTGACGAACGAAACACGAAGATTCGCGCTATCGCGATGAATGTAGCCGTTCTACTTCAGTGCTTTTTGCAGACGCAAGATTAAGAATTTAATCGCAATGTGTGTGGCCCAGGGGTAATGATATTGATACATACTTGGACCTCTTTGAAATAGTGAAATTGTGATGTTCTTCGAGTTCAGTAGTAGACTGCCATTGACTGAGTTGATGATGATGAGTAAACAAATTGACCCATAAAAATGTTATGTACTCACTTTCAGATGGTCGATAAGTTTCAACCAGTACTTCTGTTCGGCCGCCAGCGGGTCACCATTGCCATCCAGTTGGCCAATCCTCACGTGACCCAGCACGAATAGACCACCCTGAATAAGACAAAAATATTGGTTTACAATACATCGTGTAAAACAATCAAACGTCTGAGCTCTAAAGGTACTCAAATACAAAAGCGTTTTCTATGGGAAAATCATCGAAAAAATAATAATAAAAAGGTGAAACTATTCTCACCATGATTTATCTACCTATACAGGAGTTTCAATAGCGGGAAGGAGACCTGGGAGTCATCATCATTTTGTGTCTTGCAATTTTAAGTTTTACGTGGTGCGCCATAAAGATTTTAAATATCTAGCTCCGAAGAGATCCAGTGACATGCACCTGCTGAAACCGGTGATTTTAATGGTCCAGTTGAATCTCATGGTTTGCGACTAGAACCATGCTAGGCCTCGTCTCGCTATACTATTGTAAAGCCTTGAATAAGAGGCTGACAATGGTACTATCCGTTTGCGATAAGTTTGCCGCTGGCGATGTGACGTCACACGAAGGGAAGCATCTATAACTATAGCAAACCATATTGAAAATATTTTTTATTTATTAATATTGATAAAAATTGTGTATTTGCGTAAAATAAGACACATTAATTGCGTTTAATCGCGGTTGGGGGAGGGCACGCGCATTCCAGACCGGCAAACTTAGCGCGAACGGGTAGTAAGGTGACTGTTTCTTGAGCTGCTTTTTTTCAGCGGCCCGCCATTATTTCCCCGAGCTGTGATAGGGTTGGGACGTGTAAAAGTACTCTTTGGGAGCCTACTTGTAGAAATGAACGATTTCATTGTCACGCCAAGTTTCGTGTTTCCAATATGTAACAAAATTATGGGCTATATTTCCTTGTATTAAGGTTCAAAACTGCGGTATTTCGGACGTGAGTATATGGCGAAGCTTCCCGAACACTGCCTATCCGAGTTGGATTCGACGATTGACCTCTTTCTCGAAGTTGGACCTACCTACCTACATAGCTCGCAGAATTGCTAAAATCAAGTGGCAGTGGGCGGGGCACATAGCTCGTAGAGACGATGGCCGTTGGGGCAGGAAAGTTCTCGAGTGGCGACCACGGGCTGGAAGACGTAGCGTGGGCAGGCCTCCTACTAGGTGGACCGACGATCTGGTAAAGGTCGCGGGAATAGCCTGGATGCGGGCAGCGCAGGACCGTTCATTGTGGAAAACCTTGGGGGAGGCCTTTGTCCAGCAGTGGACGTCATTTGGCTGAAACGAAGGTTCAAAAGCATGTACACTCCATCCCACCTTCTTCTGGTCGTTGACGAAGTCGATGAGCGGCGCGGCCTGGCGCGGCGAGCCGACCAGCAGAAGCATCTGCGGCCGCCAGAACTTCACGTGCTCGCGCCGCGGGTCCAGCAGTAAGAGGTATTTGCGGACCTGTGGACGAATGTAAAGAACATTGTTAATAATCGAGCGAGATTCTAGCAGACACCGACGCGATACGCGAGTCACTCTTAATGTGCTGCCACAAAGATTGTAAGCGGTCAAACCGCGGAAAAGCGGAGCGGCGCGTTTTAACGAAAAATGCATAATGACAAATGTTGATCAGCATTCAATATGGTATCGATAACAATGTTTGTTCCGGTGAAATTATGACTTTATATCGAATGTCCACCTATTTTTAAGAGACACACACACAGACAGCAAATGCAGCGCCACCATCAGCGAGCAGCATGCAAGCACCGCGCCCGCCGCTTGACTCACTACCAGCAGTGGATTCTGGGTAGTGGGATTCCAGAGTCAGCACGCGTAGTGTCAGACTCTTCCCAGTTCAGTGGATACTAGTTCTCAGAAAAAATGCTGTGGTGTAGATGGAAAATGAGGGAGGTCGTGTTTTATGGCGTCTAGCTAAGAATTTTGAACTGTATTCGGCTTGCAACTTGGGGTCAGCGGTTCCAGCAGTGGATCCCTGTGTTCTCACTTGGTGGAAGATGAGAGCCTGGCTCAAGCTGCCCCACTTAGGATCCGCGGCTGCAGGAGACAGCAGATGCAGCGCCACCACCAGCGAGCAGCACGCCAGCGCCGCGCCCGCCGCGTGTAGCGGTCGCAGCGCGAACATCAGCGCGAACATCAGCGCTGTGTACCTACCATGAGTTTACGATAAGTGTGCTCGTTAGCGAGTACGTCAAAATCCTCTATGAAGATTTTGTTTCTTGAAAGTAGCCGCTAGGGGTTCTGAACAATATGTCATACAAGTAATGTCATTTTTTTACGCAGTCGCTAGCGAGCACACCTAACGTAAACTCATGGTAAGCGCACAGCACAACTTCATAGCTCTAGCAGAGACGTCATCCAGAAGTAGCGGAGTGAGAGTCTCAAGTTATATCTCACTGACCTGGTATCCGCAGTGGCAGGAGACATCAGATGCAGCCTAATTGTGGATTAGGAAGTTCCAGTCAGCACACTCCCAGTTCTGTGAACGCCCTCGGGAAAATTGTTGAGAGCGTAGATGGAAAATGAGAGATCGTGCTCTTTGGCGTCCAGCAGTGAATTGGAACTGTTCTCGGCTTGCATCAGGCTACCACACTTGGGGTCAGCGGTTCCAACAGTGGATCCCTGTGTTCTCACCTGGTGGAAGATAAGAGCCTGACTCAGGCCGCCCCACTTAAGGTCAGCGGCAGCAGGAGACAGCAGATGCAGCATGAATGAGTAGTAGTATGTTTCTAGTCTTTAGGAAATAGCTAAGTAGCTAGTTTTGGACCTACTTCCAGCAGTGGATTTTTTCCAGATTGTGTTCTTACCTGGTGGAAGATGAGAGCTTGACTCAGACTGCCCCACTTGGGGTCAGCTGCTGCGGGCGACAGCAGATGTAACGCCACCACCAGCGAGCAGTATTAACCAGCGCCGCGCCCGCCAGCTAACTTAATAGTTCCAGCAGTGGATCCTAGTGTCCTCACCTGGTGGAAGATGAGAGCCTGACTCAGACTGCCCCACTTGGGGTCAGCTGCAGCAGGAGACAGCAGATGTAACGCCACCACCAGCGAGCAGCACGCCAGTGCAGCACCAGCAGCGTGTAGCGGTCGCAGCGCGAACATTAGGGCTGCACAGCCTCCCAGGCCCAGCAGTGACGTCATCCAGAAGTAGCGGAGTGGGAGTCTCAAGTTATATCTCACTGACCTGGTATCCACAGTGGCAGGAGACATCAAATAGGCTGCCCTATGTAGGATACATGGAGGCTGACAACCACAGTTGCAGGGTGATTATGGAGTAGTGGGGTCTTAGAGTCAGCTCAGCACACGACAACAGTCCCATTCCAGTTCGGTGGACGCCTTCAAAGAAACTACTGAGGGGGTAGATGGAAAACCACGAAAGCGCGTGCTGTTTGGCGTCCAGCAGTGAATTGGAACTGTTTTCGGCTTGCAACAGGCTGCCACACTCAGGTGTCAGCCTGTGTCTGCGGGTCAACGGTTCCAGCAGTGGATCCTAGTGTTCTCACCTGGTGGAAGATGAGCGCCTGACTCAAGCTGCCCCACTTAGGGTCAGCTGCAGCAGGAGACAGCAGATGCAGCGCCACCACCAGCGAGCAGCACGCCAGTGCAGCACCAGCAGCGTGTAGCGGTCGCAGCGCGAACATTAGAGCTGTGTACCTACCATGAGTTTACGATAAGTGTGCTCGTTAGCGAGTACGTCAAAATCCTCTATGAAGATTTTGTTTCTTGAAAGTAGCCGCTAGGGGCGCTGAACAATATGTCATACAAGTAATGTCATTTTTTTACGCAGTCGCTAGCGAGCACACCTAACGTAAACTCATGGTAAGCACACAGCACAACTTCATAGGTCTAGCAGAGACGTCATCCAGAAGTAGCGGAGTGGGAGTCTCAAGTTATATCTCACTGACCTGGTATCCGCAGTGGCAGGAGACATCAGATGCAGCCTAATTGTGGATTAGGAAGTTCCAGTCAGCACACTCCCAGTTTGGTGAACGCTCTCGGGAAAATTGAGGAGTGGGTAGGAGGAAAATGAGGAGAAAGGAGGTTCTTTGGCATCTAGCAGTGAATTGGAACTGTTTTCAGCTTGCAACAGGCTGCCACACTTGGGGTCAGCGGTTCCAGCAGTGGATTGTGTTCTCACCTGGTGGAAGATGAGTAGCAGGAGACAGCTGATGGTAATCAGCGAGCAGTATTAACCAGCGCCGCGCCTGCCAGCTAACTTAATAGTTCCAGCAGTGGATCCTAGTGTCCTCACCTGGTGGAAGATAAGAGCCTGACTCAGGCCGCCCCACTTAAGGTCAGCGGCAGCAGGAGACAGCAGATGCAGCATGAATGAGTAGTAGTATGTTTCTAGTCTTTAGGAAATAGCTAAGTAGCTAGTTTTGGACCTACTTCCAGCAGTGGATTTTTTCCAGATTGTGTTCTTACCTGGTGGAAGATGAGAGCTTGACTCAGACTGCCCCACTTGGGGTCAGCTGCTGCGGGCGACAGCAGATGTAACGCCACCACCAGCGAGCAGTATTAACCAGCGCCGCGCCCGCCAGCTAACTTAATAGTTCCAGCAGTGGATCCTAGTGTCCTCACCTGGTGGAAGATGAGAGCCTGACTCAGACTGCCCCACTTGGGGTCAGCTGCAGCAGGAGACAGCAGATGCAGCGCCACCACCAGCGAGCAGCACGCTAGTGCAGCACCAGCAGCGTGTAGCGGTCGCAGCGCGAACATTAACGCCGCACAGCCTCCCAGGCCTAGCAGTGACGTCATCCAGGAGAAGTGCACGAAGGACGGCCTGAAGACAACATAATAACTATCAGGTCATGTCTTCTTTGTAGGAACACGACCTAATATTTCAGAGGCAAACCCTACTTTCGTCTGGAAGAATCTACACGAACAACGTACATTTTTGTAGCTTTTTAGCACCGCCTACTCAATATCTCTGTTTTGCTCAAGGTCAGCTGGTAGAGAATGACTTATGGCATTAAGCTCGCCTTTTTGTACTGAACATTGTTGTGTGTGCAATAAAGTCTTTAAAATAAAAAATAAACAACGATATAACACACAACAAGGCTGAAACAGCTGTACATATTGGACCAAGGTGCTGGACCATTGTACAGTAGCTTCATATAATGGTCGTAGAGCGAACATCAGTGCTACACAGCCCGCCAGGCCTAGTAGAAATATCATCCAAGAGAAGTGCACGAAGGAAGGCCTGGAGACAACAACGGCATCATCATCAAGTCATGAGGATACGACTATCAAAAAAAATATGTAGATTAAAACCTTAATCCTCATCTCATTGGCATCATCATTTCAGCCGTCCACTGCTGCCATAGGCCTACCCCAATGCTTTCCATGTTGATCGATTGGTAGCGGCCTGCGTCCAGCGCTTCCCTGCTACCTTTATGATGTCGTCGGTCCACCTTGTGGGACGTCTCACGCTGGTTAGTAGCGTAAAAGTAAAACAGTGGTTCACAATACCACCTAGATACTATATAATTATCACTTCATCATCAAGTCATTTTTAGTGTTCACTGCAGGAACACAGCCATCTCCAATTTTCCAGAGACAAATGGAGATGGAGGGTTGAAGAAGTGTGATGGTTGTATACTGAAGACTTGACTAACTGCATGAAGATGACCCCGATGTCTTCAATTTTAAGAATAAGAATACTAACCTGAAATTAGGTGCAGATGCCAAATCCAATCCTAAACAAGCCAGGTTGATGGCGAAGTAACTTGTCATGAACAGCACAGAGTTTACCTAGAATAAAAAAAAAATGTCTATAAAATGAAATGTAATAAATTCTTTATTTTTTTGCGATTCATCATCATCATCATTTCAGTCAAAGGACGTCCAATGCTGAACATAGGCCTCCCCCAATGATTTCCATGTTGATCGATTGGTAGCGGCCTGCGTCCAGCGCCTTTCTGCTACCTTTATGATGTCGTCGGTCCACCTTGTGGGTGGACGTCCCACGCTGCGTTTTCCGGTACGCGGCCTCCATTCCAGAACCTTGCTGCCCCATCGGCCGTCAGTTCTGCGTACTATGTGCCCTGCCCATTGCCACTTTAGCTTGCTAATCCATCGGGCTATGCCAATAAATTGCTATACTTACCCTCTTTTATTCTTACAATTATCAATCTTATGTGTTACGCAATAAAAACTATTATCTTCATACCTGTGCAATGGCATTGAGCGATCCAGCCATAATACCAATTTGTACCAGCAGCCAGGATATGATGACAGCCAGTACTGGGTTACCAGAGTGATTCGCTACAGGGCGTAGGAGAAAACCTGAAAGTATGACACATTTGAAAAATAACAGCACTTGTTTTGAAGTTATCTTCACAGTGTTATATGGCACATGGGGGGAGTATGTTAGGCGTACGGTTTGTTACTTATTATTATAAAGAGCTGTGGTTTTCTGAATAAAGAAAATAAAAAAATAAATAAAATAAAATTGCCTATGCCTACAAATAAAACCTAAAAATATTTACTATTTTATGTCAATGAAATATATCCACTTTGTACTGGAGGGAAGTCAACCTTAACTTCGAACTCCTATGTTCTTCTGATTAATTTCGTTGCAGGTCCAATGACAGTTTAACTTTCCCCCGGGAGGAGGAGGAGTTCGAAATTAAGGTTCGATTTCCCTCCATTGCAAAGCGGATGACAGGTGACAAAAAAATGTTTAAAACCTTTAAGATTATGCACCACGGATCCTGGCTACACAGGAGTTGCAGCGGTGGGAAAGAGAGGTGGGAATAGTCGCGTCAATAAAATAAAGAAATTCTTACCAAAAATATTGTCTTTTGCGAGAGCCTCCAAAACTCTTGAAGCACCGATCAGATTCGACAGTCCGGCGGAAAATGTTGCCGTAAGCATGCCTGTAACAAAATATACATGATTAGTTTAATTATTAACTCTTTCATTGTGCAACGACAGAATATTGGTCTCGCAGCGAGAGCTGAAGCGATCAAAACAAGCAAAGATTTGTTTGTGCTTATGTATCAGATTATCAGTATTTATACGCTTGCCGCGCTAACGTTATAATTTGTAGATTCAATATTTGAACTGGTGTGTGTTCCATTATGCAAATATTAAGTCAATGTTAGTACACTATGTGCTTAGTGCGAATTTGCATTGAACATCGTCGTTAGCGAGTGCGTCAAAAAAAGTCAAAGGAGATTTTAGTTCTTGAAAGTATCCGCGAAGGACGCTGTATAATCCGTCATACATTTCATGTAATTTTTTACGCAGTCGCTACGACGTTTAGTGTGAACTCGCACCGAGACAAAAATGACATTACATGTATGACGGATTGTACAGCGCCCCTAGCGGAAACTTTCAAGAACTGAAATCTTCATATATTTTTTTTACGCGCTCACTAGTGAGGACATTTAATGTAAACTCACACTAAGCCCTCCGTTCGCCTCAACACTCGCTGTGCGATCTATACGTGTAATAACAATAATCATTATTAAATCAACTGGTTATCAAAATCTACCACCCACAAGGTGGACCGACGACCTCTTAAAGGTACCTATAGCAGGAAGGCGCTGGATGCAGGCCGCATCCAACCGGCCATTGTGGAAATCATTGGAGAGGCCTATGTTCAGCAGTGGACGTCCTATGGCTGAAATGATGATGATGATTAAATGAGGGCTATCGTTTTAGCGCTCACCAGTTAGCGCCACTGTAGAGTAAGGTCCTGTCACTTGCTAGTAGCGAAGACAGTGGCACCAACTGGTGAGCGCTAAAGTGGTAGGAGGACTATCGCATTTGCACTCATCAAGATGGCGCCACTGTAGAGTAAGGTCCTGTCAATCGCCAGGGGTGCCAACTGTTAAGTATAAAAACGATAGCCCTCATTGTCCTTACCCACAGCAATAAAAGGCGGCCACACGTTAATGGGCAGCAGGTATACATAGTTGTTCTGTAGCAGTTCCCTCGTGCAAGTGGCAGCGGTGAGCAGACTGAGAGCGGCGTAGGACACGCCCGTAAATAGAAGCGCTGTTAGCGTGCCCATTGGGATGCTTTTGGACGGGTTCTTTAGTTCACCTGGAGAATAAATAAATAAATAATAAATATCCTTGGACATTTTACACTGCGCCGCTAGCCCCAAACTAAGCAAAGCTTGTGGTATGGGTACTAGACAACGGATATAAACATACTTAATTTTTTTTTGTAATACATACATATTATACATAGAAATCACCCAGACCCGTCACAGAAATTAAAATTCAACATTTCAATTTCTGCCGGGAATCGAACCCGGGACCTCTCGGCATAGTAGTCCGTTTCTGAACCACTACACCAAACGGCCGAACGGAATAGAACGGTAGTTTTAAGTATGAAACCCATACAATACCATTTTTTTTTTGCTTGTACATCATACTGCTTACCTGTTTCACAAATAAATTATTTGTATTTTGCAACAATAAGGGAACAAAAATTATATGGCTGTACCAAATGTATGAATGTTACAAACATTGAATTTTCGGATAGTTCCAGTTTATTCTGTAATCCTGCACATTTATGTACAATTTAATGCTGTTGAAACATTGTTAAACAAATAAAATAAAATAAAAATAAAATAACCTAATATTGGTACCGTTTGAAAGAGCTCGTGAAGCAGTTTCAGGATCAGTAAACAGTTTTTCGATATCTTGTATAGTTTAGAAATAATCGAGTGAGATCACTTATCGTTTTCACCCTGTATACACAATAATATACAAATCTGTCCTGTTAGTGTGATTGATCATGACTTATTATCTGGTAGGTAGGGCCAAAAGATAAGGAGACGTCATGTTAAGGGCTACCTTTTTTACGTACCATAAGTGCACAAATACTGGTCAAAATTTAATAAAATATTTTAGATTTTTAAGGAAGATTGGTTTTAGTTTCTTACCGCTCATATTAGCGCCAGCCATGACCCCAGTAACTCCAATGAACAGCACTCCAAACACCGAAGCGAAGTCCACCATAGACCCATCGCTGGTGGTGTAGTCCTGCCCATAAGACGGGTAGAGGTTCCCCATGAACGTCTCCTTGCTAAGGCCGGTGTAGTTGAAGCTGGTCATGTTGGTTAATAAGTTAGTGTCTGGTTTCGCGATCTGGGGACAAAGAAATTAATAAAAATATTGTGTGCGTACCGGAAAATGCAGCGTGGGACCCACCCACAAGGTGGACCGACGACATCATAAAAGTAGCAGGGAAGCGCTGGACGCAGGCCGCTACCAATCGATCAACATGGAAAACATTGGGGGTGGCCTATGTTCAGCAGTGGACGACGTCCTATGGCTGAAACGATGATGATGATGATTGTTTAAGATGCTGGTAGTGTGCTAGATAGCAAGGGGAGTACGTGTATATTTGAGACTAGTATCCACTGTCAGACGGTAGACTCAAGACACATCTCAAGCTTAAGAGGCGCTTTGGCAAAGCGGGGCGGTGTTAGATAGAGATAAGGACAATTTTGAGAATGGTTTCAACTGTCTGTAGCTAGACTCAAGACTGATAGATAGCGAAAAAGAACAATGCCCATGCATTTGAGAACAGTTTCAGCTGCCAGTAGCTAAACTCAAGACTCATATCTAGGTTGAGAGAGTGACACCTATGGTAACACTTAACAGGATTTTTGTTTTCATAGGGGTCACTTAAAAATTAGGGATTGATGGTGAAAACTGGCATAAGTCTTTAAAAACGTATCTACATCACGATCTAATAAAGCGAGTGATTGAATTATTGAAAGAACGAACGAGTGAAGAATGCACGAGTGAAGAATGAACTAGTGAATGAACGAGACACTTCTGTATATTTAGTGCGTTTCAAGTGGATCAGTGTGACTCACGCTCTGCGGAGGCGTAACCACGAAGCTCACGAAGGCACTGGCCAGGCAGACCAGCATGGTGGCCTAGATGGCCAGGCCGGTGCAGCTGTTGTAGCTAAATCCAAGACTGATCTCAAGCTTGAGAGGCTACGTTTTTGGAAACTAGTCAAGATCACAATCTAAACCGAAACGTACCTACGTAGAATTTTGAATGAATGTTACAAAGAAGAAGTCGAATGAACAAGTGAGTGAATGAATGAACGAATATTGAGATCATTCAGTCACTCTTTCAACTGTCAACGAAGAGCGAATGAATGAATGACTGATAGAAGAACACTTTTATCGTATTATTGACGAGTACAAGCCACTCACGCTCTGCGGAGGCGTGACCACGAAGCTGACGAAGGCACTGGCCAGGCAGACCAGCATGGTGGCCCAGATGGCCAGGCTGGTGCGAGCGAACAGCGCCGCGCCCGCCAGCGACACGCCCAGTCCGGCGCCGTTCAGTAACGACCGGTATATAGCGACGAGTGGTGGACAGTTGGGAACAGCTTGTGTGTTAGCGACGAGGAATACGCGGACATTAGAGATTAGTTTCAGTTGTAACTAAACTCAAGACTGGTCTTAAACGAGGAACTTAGGTGTATAGCGACAAGGAGTGCGAGAACAGTTGAGGATAGTTTCAGATGCTGGAAGCTAGACCCAAGACTGATCTCGAAAATAAGAGACATAGTTTCTGTTGCTTGTTGCTAAATCCAAGACTGATAGATAGCAACGAAGACAGTTGAGAATGGTCTCAGCTGTCTGTAGCTAGACTCAAGACTGATAGATGGCGACGAGGAATGGGTGGATATTTAAGACAATATTCAGCTGCAAGTAGCTAAGCTCAAGTCTGATCTCAAGCTTGAAAGGCTGCGTCTTTCGAAACCTGTTGGGATCACGATCTAATCCGAAATCTGCGTAGATTTTTAAACGAATATTAGAATAAAGAAGTCGAATGAACGATATATAAATAACTAAATAACCTAAAATTGAATGATGATCGAACGAAGAGTGAATGAATGAACGAAAGGTAAATAAATGAACAAACGAAGAGTGAATGAATGAGTGATAAAACAACACTTCTTTGATTTTTTTGTATGACTGTGGAGGACACTCACGCTTTGCGGAGGAGTCACCACGAAGCTGACGAAGGCACTGGCCAGGCAGACCAGCATGGTGGCCCAGATGGCCAGGCTGGTGCGAGCGAACAGCGCCGCGCCCGCCAGCGACACGCCCAGCCCGGCGCCGTTCAGTAACGACCGGTATAGGAACCGGTACCACCAGCCATCGGGTATACCAGGGTTTGGGTGGACTAGGTATCCTGAAATATTACATTAAAAGTCATGAGTATAGCCATGATAACCGAACGGTGAAGGGGTCGGACTGGCCGACTCGAGATCCGAGGAAGGCAAGTTTGAACCCCACCGCCGCTCGACTATTGTGGTGAGCCCACTCGTAACACAAGCTTATTTAGCTTAACACCTTAACACGAGGGGCTAACGGGACTAATAGTAATATGTGCAATACAAATTGCTAATGTTTTTTTTTTTTCATAAAAAAAGAGTTATTTAGCAAATAGGCTTTTAAAAAGGCTGTTAGATATGCCAGTATTACTTTAACCCTACCACTGCTTCGGGGCAATAAAAGGCCAATGCTGAGAAGAAGCGCCAAGAAATCAGTCGAGTCGAAAAGATTTTTCGCTCAAAACAGTGATAGCAGTTCTGAACCCATAGGGAGGGGAATTTAATATGACTCTGCTGTCTACTTGTAATTTCGATGCTTTTCAAATTTAGGTACTTACAGACGACGGCATGGCATTGTCAAGGTAAACACTATGAGGTCTTATGCAGATGTAATAGATGCGTCTGTACTTTCAGACTTTTTAACCACTTTTACACGTCTCAATCTTGACACAGTTCAGCACAGAAAATTAACAAAAGAAACTCAACCACTATTGTGAGGTCTTTTCAGATGGTTCAATATAAAGCTGAAGTAACCAGGCAAATCAAAACACTCTAATATCACTCACCATTAGGTCCAAAATTCTCTACCAGAGCTTCAGTGCACGCCGATATACAGAGGGCGCTGGAGACAACGTTTGCGAAGAAGAACAGAGTTCCGATGGCGCCACCGAACTCTGGACCTAAAGTCCTGCTTATCATGACTGGAAATTGGTTTAGGAAATTAGATGTGGGGAAAATTTTAGCCTTTATGATAAAAAAGAGATGTTTTATTTATTGTATGAAGTAGACTTATACAGCAATGTTTACTGTTATAAATAAAAATATAATACTAATACAATAAGCATTACTTTAAATTTTGCATTTCACATAAATACCAAGATCCCATACTCATTAATTTCAATTGAACGCTACCTCTTTTGGTAGCGTTTTTGAGAAAATGGCATAGACAAATAGGGAGGGACGACAAAGTGATTCTAAAATATGTTTTATAATGCATAATATGAGTTCTTTTTCTTGGGAGAGGTAGAGACCCATAAAAAAGTATTTGATGTTACAATTTTAGTCACTTTCATCGTGAATTTATGGAATTCGTTCACAGAATACCACATGCGACGACTAAATTACTACAGGGTGATAATCCGTTTGCGACGACAGTGTGACGACATTGTAGATGTCATCTACAATTAGATTATAGATGTTACACTGTCGTCGCAAGAGGATGTATCTTTTTTTTGCCTTTATTACACTTTTTGTTGAAAATTCTACATTTTGATATCAATTGACTTAATATATTCGTTATTATAAAAGGATACAATAAACCCCCCCTCCCTCCACCGCTCCATTGGTCGACACGGCACAAATAGACGTCACTGTGAACAGCACGATTAGGTAGGCCAGGCCGAACTGCGCAAGCGTCACTAGGAGACCCGCGTTGCCGACTAGGTAGCCTGGAAAGAGGAAAGAAATAAGTCAGGCTTTTAGTGGAAACTAGCGGCCGCCCGCGACTTCGTACGCGTGAATCCCGTTTTACCCCCCTTAGGGGTGGAGTTTCGTAAAATTCTTTCTTAGCGGATGCCTACGTTAGGGCCGGATTGTGAATTTGTGGAGCCCTGGGCTGAAACTTCTTATGACGTTGTCACGTAAAAATATCGTCCGTAAACCGTCTTTACAGACAACTATTTTCTTTTATTTTTTTTTCAAATTATGGCCTACTTTTTAGCGGGATCTGGGGGACCCTTGTAACCCCGGAGCCCTGGGCTGCAGCCCAATCAACCCATAGGTAGATCCGGCCCTAGCCTACGTCATAACATCTACCTGCATGCAAAATTTCAGCCCGATCCATCCAGTGGTTTGGGCTGTGCGTTGATAGATCACTATGTCAGTCAGTCAATCAGTTAGTCACCTTTATGACGAGACTATTCCCACCTCTCGTTCCCACCGCTGCAACTCCTGTGTAAGCAGGATCTAGCTTAACCGCCAATAAAAACAAAAACAGTGAAGGTCAAGTTTGTCCCCTGGAAAAGTTAGACGGTTATTGGATGGAGACGCAACGAAATTAATGAGAAGAACATAAGAGGAGGTCGAAGTCGAGTTTTATTGGAAATAGCTAAAACCCATGAAGGATGTCTCGCTACTCACTAACTTTTTGCAGGAATTCTGTATTACTGGATCAAGCAAAACTAGATTGCCGTGGGAAAGGGCCCTTAGTCCAGATCAATATTCAGAAACAAATTATAATTGAAATTCGATTTATTGTATAACAAGAGACTTGAATAGATAAATTATTTACCACCAGTATTTACCATGTGACAAGCAAATAAATAAATAATCCACTGTTAAATGTCATGGATTAAATTATTCAAGCAAATACAATTTGATTATACTCGTATTTTATCAAATTACTAGTATTCCAGCTTATTTATATGAACTAACAAGGAATTAACCATTTACAGTCAACTAATTAACAACATAACTGTTTATACTATCAACATAGCAATAAAATTATGTCAACTATCCAGCGCATACGCCCTAGATCGCGCGTGTTGTGAGTTACGTCGATGCGATAACGTTTGAAAACATTGCAAGCGATTATAATAATTTACAATTAATGCTTCAATCACACCAACGCGTGCATATCGCAAACGCCGGCGCGATCATAGGGAAATGACAGGTCGCGTGAACTGTCATTAGTCGCGCGACCTGTCGCGTCGACCTGAAGTGGTGAAGTCCAATTCCAAGTGTGAAATCACGTTTTTGTTGCGTGGCAGCATGTGGTCTTCAATAAATCTTCAACCATTTTCTTTTATTATTATTTTTTTTCTCTGTTTTTTTTTTCCCGTTTCACGCCTTTGAGTTTTGTGGCATTCGCAAGGGAAGTGAAATAGCTTAAGGATATTTATGGTATAATTTATTAAATATTTTTATAAATGTTTTTAAGTTTGAAATAATTTATTTTATGTTTGTCTGGTCGATCTGTGAATTGTGATTGTGTGATTTTTTTTGTTTTTGTCCTTGCATTGGTGCACACTGGGTTGGCCATAACCATGGCCATGACATTTATCCTGTGGGTCTGGACAAGGTGCACATTATATTTGCAAGTCAGTCCAAAAGCGATCGCTAAGCCTTTTTTTCTATGGATTTTTTGACAAATTCGATTTTTGATTCATTTATAAAGGTGCATTTTGTCTAGGGGGGCTGGCGTCATGAGTCGACTCCAGTGTTGTATTCCTAATTTTTATTTTTTATTTTTTTGTGTGTATTTTCTCAACATGGCAAAATTTGATAGCGGCGCCCTCTTGTCAATGTCTTGTTTAATGTTTTGTTTTTTGTATTTAAAATGTTGGTTGGAGAGGCACCCGCTGAAAACCAGCGTCGGGGCACGCGTGCATGCACGCGTGGCTCGATTAATGCTGAGCGGGCGCCTTTTTGGCACAAAATAATGCGTGTACAGTTTTAAGTCCCTTTGTTCTGTTTTTCTGTTTTCTTTTGTGTCAAATAAAGTTTTTCTTATTCTTATTCTTATTCTGTCATTGGCCTTTGGTCGCGCCAGGGATGGCGATCTGCACTAGTTGGTGTGGTTGAAGCTTATGAAACAAGCGACCCCGAATATTATACAAACTTAGTCTACGAGCATAATTTTCTGTATACATGACAGCACACCATGCTGAACGAGTCACTTTATAGGGAAATATACAGGGCGTGGAAACGATAAGTGATCTCACTCGATTATTTGTAAAATCCCAACTAATATTATAAATGCGAAAGTAACTCTGTCTGTCTGTCTGTCTGTCTGTTACGCTTTCCCGCTTAAACCTCGCAACCGATTTTGATGAAATTTGGCATAGAGATAGTTTGAGTCCCGGGAAAGAACATAGGATAGTTTTTATCCCGGTTTTTGAAACAGGGACGCGCGCGATAAAGTTTTTCTGTGACAGACAAAATTCCACGCGGGCGAAGCCGCGGGCGGAAAGCTAGTATACAAGATTTCGAAAAACAATCGTTTCCGTATTATTAATGTATTCATACAAAGCATCATAATTATAAACAAAACCTTGGCAATGAACCGTAAGTAGATTAGAGGCCTTAATTAATTTAAGTAATTCCTTGTTTATTGGATTATAATGATGTGTGTCAATTTCTACCCACAGTCAAAAGTGTTCAGAAAGAAACAATAATATGTACCTACTTAAAACAAACATGAATTTATAAACAACGTAGGTAGTTGTTAATAAGACTATTCTACTATTTTGGTACTTAGTTTTGTAAATTTTTATTGAAAAGAAAGAAAATTCAAGTTAAAACTTTTAATGACAATGAAAACTGAATTTTATGTATATTTTAGATAGATTTTTGCTACTAGATAATAATATTATCCAATAAATCTTATAATTAAAAGCATTAAAAGTCACTGAATTGAAAGAGTTATAAACACTGTTTCTTTTGCAGGTGAAAGTATTCCATCGCTATAATATAGCGATCGCTATATTATTATGTTCACTATAATCATATTAGTATGCGTACACAACGCATTTGCTATACGTACAGCACATCTAGCTAAATACAGATCTTATGTAGTGGCAATAGAGACTATTTCACAAAAAAATATAGATTGGAATGCTGATGACTATACATTCATCAGACTATAAAATTTTCTTGCAAAAATGAACCCTGTTATAACTACATAAGTCTATAGCTACTATTTTACAAAAGAGTATAGTCTGGAATGCTGATGGATGACTGTACATTCGCTGGCACATCGGTCTAAACTTTTCTTGCAGAAATGAACCCTATTATAACTACAATAAGACTATTGCGTGAAGCTTTATATGCCTACTTGAATATACAATCATTATTGTTATTCAATACAGATAGAAGAATATTAAACAAGTACCATTAGTGGTTTGTAAATAATGACTCTTTCTTGATAGATATTGAACGTGCGTTTTATTTTTGTCCGTACACAATCTACATTTTCTTCAAAACAAAGTCCATGTTTGGTTCTCGGGATAAGTATGGTGTGACACTCCAATCAATTAGGTTATACATAATTTTTGAACTGTCAAAACGGTATTCCTTTATGGGAATGCCCACATTTGAAGTCATTCTTAGGTTCTGTTTTTCAAAGTCGACTGACCGAATTAAAATCATAGAAGCGAAATGAGACAGCTCGTGTTGTGATATAATAATTGTTTATTAGTTATAATCGAAACTTTTAAACGGACAGTTCAACACAAAATGACAATAGGGCAGTACTACAATGTTGCAATCAGAGAAAACCCACCAATGTCAAACTATCCTCGATTAGTGTCGCTCTCACTGATAATGATGACAGACGCCGACCTTGGGACGGAGCATGGACGAAAACTTTGATAACGTCCAACGAAAACAGACTCTGGACTATGTGTTTTGGTAATCAACAAATATGTTTTTTGCTTGGAACTGAGTTTGCGATTGAGTTCAATTTCATTCGTAAGAGTCCCCGCAAACTGTAGACTTTTATCGATCGATAGTTTTGTCAGCTCCTAATGTTAAGATGTGTCTTTTCAATGGGACAATAGGTAATGACCTTGTCTATGGACTGCCGATTCGAGGGTCGGTAGTTCAATCCCCGTCAACTTCAGGACATTTTTGATGAACCTTCTCCTAAGCATAGGTACCTTTTAACCAATTAACTAGTAATTCCTTTAAATTCAAGATAATTGGGGCAATTAATAGGTAGTAACATCCTGTACATTTAATAATGAAACATCCTGAACTGTGTGTAGCAATATGTGCGACCGGTCCAATTCCTCTGGACAGACGGTAAATACAAGCAAAAGGGTTTTACACACTTTTGTCTTAGGACTAGGCCACTATGGCATACATACCTTATGATTAACCCTTGACCACACACTGAAGCGAACCGAATATTCAAGCTATCGCGATGTGTATATCTTTATCTGTATCTTTTTTGCATAGTCGCAAGACTTCACTCCGCTGTCACATCAATGTCGCCCGAATGCTATCGCTGTTTGGCCCAGGGATTAGTGGTAGAAAAAGCAAGACTTACCCATCCGAATAAAGATGAGGGCACTGAACATAGACAGCACCACGGGACAGAAGACACCAGCGAACGTGCCCACCTTCTTAATCCCGGGACGCTCTGCCCGGAATTCTCCGAACTCCACATATCCTGCAATGTTTATATTTAATTGTTAGTACTTAAGAGAAGACAGGGTATGATGGCTGTAAGTGGATGAGAAGCATGTTAAGCTGTCATCGGCAGATAAAACACGAAAGTCCAAGTAAAGACCATAATAACCGCGGCTTCATTTCGTTGGACTCTGTCGGGTTTTATTGGGAAAGTCCAGTCCTTCTGGTGGGGAAAGTCCCACATGAAATAAAGCATAGTGGAACTTCATCTTCCAAGTTTTACGGGACAAAAGGATTGAATTGATAAATAGAAGTGCATGCATGGTGACTGAGTTTGTTGCGACGCTTCTTCTCAGCAATCGCCAAATGAATAGCTGGGTAAAAAAATAATGATTCTGTAAAGGCTCCTTACGAGCAATAATTGACGACTTGCTGCTGATTTAATTATAGTCCAGACAAATACAGGCAATAATTTGATTGATTGAGGAGTACCAAAGGCGTTACAGTTTGTTTGTTTCCCTACCATCTTTCCAACACTGATCACCCTCTGCACTTTTCTCCGCCATTATCACAATTCACAACACGTATGAACACGAGGGGCGTCCAATTTGCACTAAGTAATAAGTAAAGTAAACATTTAGGTAGAGTAATAACTGAAGCTTATCTGTTCAATGTTTATTAACCTTGGGTCTTTAAACAATGGCCGCAGGTGTTACGCCAATATGAATTACGGATACGTAAGTATGCCAGCACCTTTGTTTTATGGGGGTTTAAGGCGAAGGTGATTTAAAAAGCGGTCAGCATTTACAGCATGCAATTTAAACTCATTTAAATGAAATGGAATGCTGCCTTATGAATTCAAATGATTGCATTCTAGCCACGAGCATGTTAAGAGTCTTTTTCATTCGGTTGCTGGGAGGCTTACCGCTTTCTCCCATCGCTAAATCTATATCTGTCCTCTCTAGCTGTATGCTATTTAAGAAGTGCTAGGAAGGCGACCATTAAGAATCCCAGTGCGTTCAAAACTAAAAGAGACTAGAACTTTCCCCTGCCGGGCGGTTAATGGGTGACCGACAGCCTACCTGCATTGTCATCTTTCATATCAATTCTCTTTAGCATTGCATACAATACGCGTCAGTGATCAGAGTTCTTCTAATCTAAACTAAAAAATATTCCTATCTTACCCTGTCGGTCGGTTATGGGTGGCCGGCTGCTAAGCCGCATCCTCAACTTCCTCATCAGCCCCGGCGCCCTGGATGAGTAGACCCTTGGAGCCAGCGGCTAGCGTAAGAACGTGAGAGTCCCAGCTATGTGTTCTTCAAAACTAAAAGATTTTTACCTTCCCCTGCCGGTCGGTTGATGGGTGGCCGGCTGCTGAGTCTCATCCTCAATTTTCTCATCAGCCCCGGCGCCCTAAATGACTTAGGACTAGGGCTATAGATAGGCTATGAGTCGATTAGAATCTCTATCAAGTCTGCGAGTCAAGACCTTCCTTTGCCAGCCAGTTGTGGCCGCATTGATTAGTTCCACATCACACTGCGCGTTAGCGACCAGTGTATTAGAAGACCCAGCTGCGTCCGTCAAAACTAAACAGGGCTGGTACCTTCTCCTGCTGGTGGGTGGCCGGCTTCCAACTTACGTTGTTCAGGTTCCACATTAGTCCTCTCTAAGTCTCGTATTAAGAGTCCAAGCTGCATCCTTTAAAATTAAACGACTGTTACCTTCCCCTGCCGGTGATGGGTGGCCGGCATCCGAGCTATTTTCTCAACTTCAGCCCCGGCACCCTGGATGAGTTGACCCTTGGAGCCAGCGGCTAGCGTAAGAACGTGAGAGTCCTAGCTATGTGTTCTTCAAAACTAAAAGACTGTTACCTTCCCCTGCCGGTCGATTGATGGGTGGCCGGCTGCTGAGTCTCATCCTCAATTTTCTCATCAGTCCCGGCGCCCTGGATGAGTTGACGCTTGAAGCAGGTCAAGGGTCGTATAACCTATCTATAGCTACGTTTATCAGTTAAATCAATAGTGCGAGTCAAGACCTTCCTTTGCCAGTCAGCATAATTTCTACATCACACTGCGCGACAGGGAACAGTGCATTAAGAGCTGCTCCAAGCTGCGTCCCCTATACGGGACTATTCCCCCCTCTCGTTCCCACCACTGCAACTCCTGTGTAGCCAGGATCTACAGCTTGACCGCCACAAAAACCCAACCAATGCAGGTCAAGTTTGTCCCGGGGGAAAGTTAAACTGTGATTGGACCCGCAACGAAATTAATCAGAAGAACATAGCGTCCCCTATAGCCAAAAAAGAGAATCCCACCTTCTCCTGCCGGTCTGTTGATGGGTGGCCGGCTGCTGAGTCTCATCCTCAATTTTCTCATCAGTCCCGGTGCCCTGGATGAGTTGACGCTGGGCGCCAGCGGGTCAAGTGTCTCAGCCATGCTTGATGGCTTCGTCGCTGGAAAGAGTTTGGTTAATTTACATATTTACTAGAGAAAATAAGGTCATCAAGGGCGACAGTTTGCGTGTTCATGATTTGGAGTATGAGTATTTACGTATGTATCTAGGTCACGAAAGGGATAAAAAAGTGTAGTTCGTGTCACATAACAATCTAAAGGAACGTCAGGAAGTAGGATTTTTTGCTCTGGTACGACATTGCGCGACTTTTTTTGTTTTGTTTGTTATTATCAGAAGGTTCTTATGTAAGAAAAATTAAGAAATTCGCGCAGAAAATAAAGAAAATGAGTAAACTTAACAGCCATAACAACTTTTTTTAAGAAGTTAAGTTGTCCTAACAACATCTGGCAGGGCAGCTGGTTTAAGATAAAAATATTCATTGGGATTTTATTTTAAAGAGAAAATAGCATCTGAAATCTATTACGACCTCACTACAAAAGAATACCTATTCAAACTTTTATGGCCTTAACAAATTGGTCAATATTACTACCGGCAGAAAGATCAAAATCGCCGGTACCAGCAGTGGCAACGGCATTCCGTCGGTTCCACAATCATGTCAATGACCATGACGAAGTCAAGGCCGCAGTTACTGCGAAACCTTGAAAAGCGATTTACAACACCTCTTTTGATATAGGAAGTCCAAAATAGTCCCTTGCAGCACTTCTGGCCTAGGATGCGTCACACGATATAATCTTATCGACTTTAGACGACAAATGTATGGGCTTATCGTTAATCGATAAAAAGCGTCGATAAGACGATATAATGGCATTCATTCTAAGCTAGCTGGTCATATAATGTGTTTTATACTCCTTAGAAATAGGTCACAAAATTTCTAGAAGCTTACAGCTTTAAAGTATGGAAGAAGAAAGATTTCATTACATTTATTACATGTTGTAGATTGAAGTCTTCCATGTGTTGAGCATGTTAATGAACATGGTAAAGCTGGTTTAGTGATCTTTCTGGTCTGAGGTTAATGTAAAAACTAAAGTCCCTGGTAAATAGGCTTTATTGGAAGCCACAGACATGATGGCAGATGGAGTATGCTCTCGAAACTTAGGAACGAAACACGTCCGTCCTATCAGACCGATGTCAATGTACAAAGGTAATTGTTTAAATTGGCATTGACATAATCGAGCGCTTCCAGACAAAAGCCATATGTTTGATTTACCAAATCCCATGGAATATCATCAACAGGCTCATCTATCAGGACTTANAGGACTTGCCATTGCCCACAGTCATAGAGGAAATAAAGAGCCTCACACTCCGCTACAAGGATAGACTTTCAAATCATCCAAACTCATCAGTACAACAACTCATGACCATTGAAGGCTTCCTATTCAGCAGACTGCAAAGAGCTAGAGTTAGGGGTCTCCTTAGTAGATTCCAGGACAGTTGAGAAACCATGACCACTGAGGGCAACTGAGTCACTGGACTCCACCCTGCTCATGACAAAGAACAAACAGCAAACGGACACAGGAGTGGATTACTGTAAATCCCTACAGATTGCTGCTGGGACCACGGATATAAGAGAAAAAAAAAAGAAATAAATGCTTTTTACTTTTACTTTACAAATTCGATTGAATTGATACTTATCAATATTTTCTTGTTTCTGGCTTAAATCACAACAAAAACCAGTAAGAATTGTAGAATCACTTTCTTTAACTGCTTGCTACATTGTTAATTAGTCAGCGAGGCAGAACAATGTTTTATATGAATTTATTGACACCAATATGTCACCATTTGCCCAACATCATAAAAAAACAAAAAGTTGGCACTATGAAAGAACTGAAATAAATAACTTTTAAGCAAATAAATTGGATAAAATTTTTAAAAATATATATTTTTAATGAAAATCTTTTTTTTATTGTATTTCATTCATGTAGTTGTCGACTTGTTGCGGTGCTAAGTGCAAGGAATAAAATAAAATATAAAATAGGTTACCTAGTAGTAGTAATTATAAAATACTCACTCAAATAAATATCCTCCATATCAACGCACTTGCTTGAACTACTTCTAAGTGGCAGTAAACCTTAGTTTTGAAATGTAATAATTAAAAATAATGATCAATTAACTCAAAAACAGGCGCGCTAGAAAAACTAATCAACGTCAGGCTGACCTACAATGGAGTAGATGACCTCATCAACTCTAGAAACACNCCTAGTATCTTCCCCTGTCGGTCGGTTATGGGTGGCCGGCTGCTAAGCCGCATCCTCAACTTCCTCATCAGCCCCGGCGCCCTGGATGAGTAGACCCTTGGAGCCAGCGGCTAGCGTAAGAACGAGAGAGTCCTAGCTATGTGTTCTTCAAAACTAAAAGACTGTTACCTTCCCCTGCCGGTCGGTTGATGGGTGGCCGGCTGCTGAGTCTCATCCTCAATTTTCTCATCAGTCCCGGCGCCCTGGATGAGTTGACGCTGCGCTGTGCTGACAAGCGCTGGTAAGCGCTTATAAGTTCCCAGCTTTCTTTCTGTACCTATACGGCCTCCTCACGCTGCGCGTTAGCGACCAGCGTATTAAGAGTCAAGAGCTACTGGTACCTTCCCCTGCCGGTCGGTTGATGGGTGGCCGGCTGCTGAGTCTCATCCTCAACTTCCTCATCAGTCCCGGCGCCCTGGATGAGTTGACGCTGGGCGCCAGCGGGTCAAGTGTCTCAGCCATGCTTGATGGCTTCGTCGCTGAAAACAGTTTAGTTCATTAACATAATATTAACAATAAAAAAAAACCAGGGGGCGAGAGTTTGCGTGAACTTCATGATTTGGAGTTAACATTAGTTTAAATGTACATGTGGGTCACGAAAAGAATAAAAATGGGCAGTTCATGTTACGTAACCACATGCAGAAAATGATAGAACCTAGCATACAAGTAAAATGCCTTAACTGTGTCCATAAATTTTGAGACAGACTGCAAGTTCGCAGTCAATTTGTCATGATCAATTACTAGGAGTACATTATTTTAAAGAGAAAATAGCATAGTAATACCTGAAATCTATTACGACCTCACTAGAAAAGAATACCTATTCAAACATTTATGGCCATAACAAATTGGTCAATATTAATACCGGCAGAGAGATCAAAATCGCCGGTACCGACAGTGGCAACGGCATTCCGTCGGTTCCACAATCATGTCAATGACCATGACCATGACGAAGTCAAGGCCGCGGTTACTGTGATACCTTGAAGAGCGGTAGTTTGCAACGTCCAAAATAGTCCCTTGCAGCACTCCTGGTGGCCTAGAATGCGTCGCACGATATAATCTTATCGACTTTAGACGACAAATGTATCGTTAATTGATAAAGTCGATAAGACGATATAATGGCGCTCATCCTAAGCTAGCTGGTCATATGTGCTTTATACGCCTTAGTAGAAATAGGTCACAAAATTCCTGGGTGCTTACAGCTTCAATGTGGAAAACAGATTTCATTTCAATTATTACATGCAGATTGAAGTCTTCCATGTGGTGTGCATGTTATTGAACATGGCAAAGCTGGTTTAGTGATCTTTCTGGTCTGAGGTTAATGTAAAAACTAAATTCCCTGGTAAATAGGCTTTATTGGAAGCCACAGACATGATGGCAGATGGAGTATGCTCTCGAAACTTAGGAACGAAACACGTCCGTCCTATCAGACCAATGTCAATGTACAAAGGTAATTGTTTAAATTGGCATTGACATAATCGAGCGCTTCCAGACAAAAGCCTTACGTTTGATTTACCAAACCCCATGGAATATCAGCAACAGGCTCATCTATCAGGACTTGCCATTGCCCACAGTCATAGAGGAAATAAAGAGCCTCACACTCCGCTACAAGGATAGACTTTCAAATCATCCAAACTCATCAGTACAACAACTCATGACCATTGAAGGCTTCCTATTCAGCAGACTGCAAAGAGCTAGAGTTAGGGGTCTCCTTAGTAGATTCCAGGACAGTTGAGAAACCATGACCACTGAGGGCAACTGAGTCACTGGACTCCACCCTGCTCATGACAAAGAACAAACAGCAAACGGACACAGGAGTGGATTACTGTAAATCCCTACAGATTGCTGCTGGGACCACGGATATAAGAGAAAAAAAAAAGAAATAAATGCTTTTTACTTTTACTTTACAAATTCGATTGAATTGATACTTATCAATATTTTCTTGTTTCTGGCTTAAATCACAACAAAAACCAGTAAGAATTGTAGAATCACTTTCTTTAACTGCTTGCTACATTGTTAATTAGTCAGCGAGGCAGAACAATGTTTTATATGAATTTATTGACACCAATATGTCACCATTTGCCCAACATCATAAAAAAACAAAAAGTTGGCACTATGAAAGAACTGAAATAAATAACTTTTAAGCAAATAAATTGGATAAAATTTTAAAAAATATATATTTTTAATGAAAATCTTTTTTTTATTGTATTTCATTCATGTAGTTGTCGACTTGTTGCGGTGCTAAGTGCAAGGAATAAAATAAAATATAAAATAGGTTACCTAGTAGTAGTAATTATAAAATACTCACTCAAATAAATATCCTCCATATCAACGCACTTGCTTGAACTACTTCTAAGTGGCAGTAAACCTTAGTTTTGAAATGTAATAATTAAAAATAATGATCAATTAACTCAAAAACAGGCGCGCTAGAAAAACTAATCAACGTCAGGCTGACCTACAATGGAGTAGATGACCTCATCAACTCTAGAAACACCAGATTTTTTGCACTTTTCGGCTACACCCGCGCAGTGTATGTATAGCAATTGCAAAAAATACAGTTCAACGTCAGTCCACTATGTATGTGGGAGTCAGAATACATAATAATAAGCACGCAATCAAAGTAATGTAGTGTGAATCAGAGTTAAACGGGAACATAAACAAAAAAACACTTACCGATAACGGAAACAAGTTATAAATTCACTTCCCAATTTACGAGGAGTAAATGCACTTCACAAATGTGTTAAAACATAGCCGCTGCTTGGGGTTGATTTACTAACGACGCCAAAACATGAATAATTCCGATAAAAATCCAAAACTGATTGGTTTTATCAACTTCGCTCACTGGTTGGGCAGCGGATTTGACATAACGACAATGAACGGAAACAAACGGAAACGTCAAATTTTTGACAATGACATTTATTGAATGGTCCGAATTGTTGTGTGAAGTATTATTTACTTTATTTTCTTTTTAATAATTACGTTTAAAAATACTCAGTTAACTAGTCCAATGATGTAAGTAATACAAGTGATGTTAAAATCACATATTATTATCTATTTTTAATGCAGATTAAATTTATACTTATAAAATTAAACGATTTTTTCACAAAAACATCAACTATCTCTTTCGGACAATGATCAATGAGTCAGTTACCCATTAGCAATAATAAACTCTTAGACTAAAGAAATTTTAAGTCCATGAAAATAGAAAAACGACTAAAATATTTGAATATATTAGCTAGCTAAGGAATAGTTGGTAACTTTCTGAATTATAGGAAAATTATTTACTCGTCAGGTCTACGATTTGGTATATTTTTCCATAACAGGATACAGGATTTATGGGAATAAAACTATAACTAAACTTTCTTATTTAATTTATTGTAATTTGGATGTTGTAAAGGAATGACTTCAGTGGACTGAAAATATTTGCAATTGCAAAAGTTCATTCGCTTATAAAATAATCTTACAAATTAAATCTTAAATCTAAATCCTATATTCTATCTAGTGACTCCAGCATGATTATGCTATTTCCTCGGATGACCTGAAACAGAACAGAAAACATTATTAATTACATAAAATAATAATTTGCTAATTCGTACAATATGAGATTTTATAGTTACTGTTGCTAATTATAGTTACAGTCGCTAATTAATTCTTTGTTAGAAAACTATGTTTAAATTCAAATAGTTTTGTAAATCTTCAAATATCTGTAAGATTGTTAAAAAAAATTTACCAATCATTAGATCAGAGATGGAATTGTGTAAAGCAATCGTAATCATTTGACAGTTCATAACGTACGATAAAGTCAGTTATACCTACAAAGTGTTTGACAGAATAATCGTATGTTATGAACTGTCAAATGATTACGATTGCTTTACACAATTCCACCTCTGTTCTCTCTGTGATATAAGTAAATTAATTACTAACCACCATCCCGATGTTGTTACGCTGACCGTCTTTGCACTCCTCCACCGACTCATCCAGTACTAGATTCATGAACGGATCGAAACCTCGAAGCACTCCGATGACTGCACGCCCTGCATTCAGCTTTATGGACAACTTCTTGTCCATGAACCTTTTGAAAGAAAGAAAGAAATATTAAAATGAGGAACCTACTTTTTATATTTTCCAGTAACTGGATGATGGATCACCATGATAGCACAAACAACATTGCCAAAGTGTAACACTGTAAGTATTGCATGTTACAGGATAAACCGTCCATCATAAATCCAATGAATGACGGCAGATGGAAAACTTTGAAATAAACCTTCTTTGTATTGTAGTAGGTATGCAAGCGACAAAAATGTTTTTGAAACAGTAACATTCAGTATTACAAAGTAGTAACGTACATTATAATAAGTATATTAACAAAATAATTTGCAATAAACATCTCTAAAATTGGATAGAACGTAAAAACGACGCTATGCAAGTTGAGGTTATAAAAATGTTGTGTTGTTGGACGTCCATTGGCAAAAACTTACTTTTTCAATTCTGGAGGGTGAGCCTTCGACATTTTGAAAGTTTAATTGGATTAGCAAAGTAACAAAGATGAAATTTAATGAAAAATAATCCGAAACCGAAGAAAACCGCTGCAGCTTTTTCTGTTTTTTTTTTTATGCAAGATTGACTTTTTGTTTTGTTGACAGTTAAATTTTGGAATGGAGCGTAGCTATTTCGCCATTTTAATATTATTAAGGTTGCCACGGACTATGTTAACAATTTCTACTCTCTTTGTTCATAGTGAACTTATAATAAAAGCAAATGAACTTTGATTACATTTAACTGATACAAATATATCCCACTGGCCATTACTAGCCAGGAAAAGACGTGGGATAGTGTGCTCACTCACCCATGAAGTATAGTTTCCTAGAAGGAGTCAGCGGAAAGGGAGAAAGACGAGGCCAGTGACTGTGCCTAAGCCCTGAGTGCAAGAAGAGCGCTATAATCTCCACCTGCCTCTTCTTGTCAAGCCTCGATAAGAAGGGGCCACGGGACCCTGTCTCCGCACTAAGCGAGCCGAGCCGAATACCGACTGCCAAAGAAAGGCTAATCCCGCGTTCCTGACTCTTATAACTATTGGAAGATTGTACCACAATTGTACCGTCAGGTTTTAATGGATAGGCCCTGTCCTTCCGATAAGAAAAGCCCAATGGAAGTAACTAGCCGCTCCAAGCCCAACGGCTAGTGGGTACGCAAAATTATTAATATTTTCCTTACGAGAAAAATAATATGCAAACTGCAAACCGCTCAAAGCCATAATCCAAAAAACAAAAAAAAAATACCCTCTATAATATGGCGGGATATCTGTGATGGTGGGGCTGGGCATAAAATTCCACTTTACTAGAAATCATCAGTGATTGGTCAAATTATTCATAATAGTAAATAAGGCATTTCAATTTCTGAACGAATTCAGGTGCTTTTGTGTTTGCCAGGTCTAAATATTTCGTGTCATAGTTTTTCATAACATAAGTTTCTTATTATGTAAAATAACCATCAACTACTTCTCTCTATTTTATATTTATTAAAAACCATCTGATAAAACTGGTAAATATTGGTTGACCATTATTGAAACTCTCTTGAGTGTATCTTTGAGCGAAATCATCAACATATTGCCACCTCGAAAAACTTCGTCGCATTATTAAGACCGCATTTTAAAAGTCGCTCTACNAGAAACACAAGATTTTTTGCACTTTTCGGCTACACCCGCGCAGTGTGTATGTATAGCAATAGCAACAAATACAGTTCAACGTCAGTCTACTGTGTATGTGGGAGTCAGAATACATAATAATAAGCACGCAATCAAAGTAATGTAGTGTGAATCAGAGTTAAACGGGAACATAAACAAAAAAACACTTACCGATAACGGAAACAAGTTATAAATTCACTTCCTAATTTACGAGGAGTAAATGCACTTCACAAATGTGTTAAAACATAGCCGCTGCTTTGGGTTGATTTACTAACGACGCCAAAACATGAATAATTCCGATAAAAATCCAAAACTGATTGGTTTTATCGACTTCGCTCACTGGTTGGGCAGCGGATTTGACATAACGACAATGAACGGAAACGTCAAATTTTTGACAATGACACTTTTCTCTATGGTCCGAATTGTTGTGAAGTATTATTTACTTTATTTTCTTTTTAATAATTACGTTTAAAAATACTCAGTTAACTAGTCCAATGATGTAAGTTATACAAGTTGGTGATATTAAAATCACATAATTATCTATTTTTAATGCAGATTAAATTTATATCTTACAAAATTAAAAGATGTTTTAAAAAAAACATCAACTATCTCTTTCGGACAATGATCAATGAGTCACAGCTACCCATTAGCAAAATAATTACGGACAAAAGAAATCTAGGCCCATGAAAGCAGAAAAACTACCAAAATAATTGAATGTAATATTATCTAGATAAGGAATAGTTGATAATTTTCTTAGTTATAGGAAAATCATTTACTCGTCAAGTCTATCGGTATTTTTCCATAACAGGGTACAGGATTTATGGGAATAAAACTATAACTAATTTGTCTTATTTAATTTATTGTAATTTGGATGTTGTAAAGGAATGACACCAGTGGACTGAAAATATTCAATTGCAAAAGTTCATTCGCTTATAAACTAATCTTACAAATTAAATCTTAAATCTAAATTCTATATTCTATCTAGTGACTCCAGCATGATTATGCTATTTCCTCGGATAACCTGAAACGGAACGGAAAACATTATTTAATTACATAATAATAATTTGCTAATTCGTACAATATGAGATTTTATAGTTACTGTTGCTAATTATAGTTACTGTTGCTAATTAATTCTTTGTTAGAAAACTATGTTTAAATTCAAATAGTTTTGTAAATCTTCAAATATCTGTAAGATTGTTAAAAAAAATTTACCGGTCATTAGATCAGAGATGGAATTGTGTAAAACAATCGTAATCATTTGACAGTTCATAACGTATGATAAAGTCAGTTATACAAAATGTTTGACAGAATAATCGTATGTTATGAACTGTCAAATGATTACGATTGCTTTACACAATTCCACCTCTGTTCTCTCTGTGATATAAGTAAATTAATTACTAACCACCATCCCAATGTTGTTACGCTGACCGTCTTTGCACTCCTCCACGGACTCGTCCAATACCAGATTCATGAACGGATCGAAACCTCGAAGCACTCCGATGACTGCACGCCCTGCATTCAGCTTAATGGACAACTTCTTGTCCATGAACCTTTTGAAAGAAAGAAATATTAAAATGAGGAACCTACTTTTTGTCTTTTCCCAATTCTTTTCCAGTAACTGGATCAGCGTGAGCCACAAACAACATTACCAAAGTGTAACACTGCAAGTATTGCATGTTACAGGATAAACCGTCCATCATAAATCCAATGAATGACGGCAGGTGGAAAACTTTGAAATAAACATTCTTTGCATTGTAGTAGGTATGCAAGCGACAAAAATGTTTTTGAAACAGTAATATTCAGCATTACAAAGTAGTAACGTAACATTATAATAAGTTTATTATCCAATTAATTTGAACTAAACATCTCAAAAATTGGATAGAACGCAAAAACGACGCTATGCAAGTTGAGGTTATAAAAATTTTGTGTTGTTGGATGTCCATTGGCAAAAACTTACTTTTTCAATTCTGGAGGGTGAGCCTTCGACATTTTGAAAGTTTATTGGATTAGCAAAGAAACAAAGATGAAATTTAACGAAAAATAATCCGAAACCGAAGCAAACCGCGGCGGCTTTTTCTGATTTTTTTTTTATTCAAGTTTGACGTTTTATTTTGACATTTAAATTTTGGAATGGAGCGTAGCTATTTCGCCATTTTAATATTATTAAGGTTGCCACGGACTATGTTGATTAACAATTTCTACTTTCTTTTGTTCATTGTGAACTTGCAAGCAAATGAACTTTGGTTACATTTATCTGATACAATCAATACCCCACTGGCCATTGTCCGCCACCACGACCAGCCAGGAAGAGGCGTGGTATAGTATAGTCTGCTCACCCTTTATGAAGTGTAGATTTCAATTTTAAAATTAAAATTCTACATTAGTTTATTCAGTACGTAGGCCCTTATACACGACTTGCCCTACCTACATCATCGAGGTTTTCCAGAGGAAATCAGCGGAAAGGTAAAGTAAGTAAGACGAGGCCACTGCCTAAGCCCTGGGTGGAAGAAGAGCGCTATGATCTAGTACACCTGCCTCTTCTTATCGAGCCTCGGTATGAAGGGACCACGCACGGGATCCTGTCTCCGCACTGAGCGAGCCGAGCCGAATGCCGACTGCCAAAGGCTAATCCCGCTTTCCTGACTCTTATAACTATTGGAAGATTGTACCGTCAGGTTTTAATGGATTGGCCCTGTCCTTCCGATAAGGAAAGCCCTATGGAAGTAACTAGCCGCCCCAAGCCCGACGGCTAGTGGGTACGCAAAATTATTAATATTTTCCTTACGAGAAAAAAAAATGTAAATGGCTAAATCTGCAAACCGCTCAAAGCCATAATCCAAAAAACAAAAAAAATACCCTCTATAATATGGCGGGATATCTGTGATAATGGGGCTGGCGCTGGGCATAAAATTCCACTTCTAGGAATGTGAAAGACTATGAGAAATCATCAGTGATTGGTTAAATTATTCATAGTAAGTAAAGAAGGCATTTCGATTTCTGAACGAATTCAGGTGCTTTTGTGTTTGCCAGGTCTAAATATTTCGTGTCATAGTTTTTCTTAACATAAGTTTCTTAATATGTAAAATAGCAATCAACTACTTCTCTCTATTTTATATTTATTAAAAACCATCTGATAAAACTGGTAAATATTGGTTGACCATTATTGAAACTCTCTTGAGTGTATCTTTGAGAGAAATCATCAACATATTGCCACCTCGAAAAACTTCGTCGCATTATTAAGACCGCATTTTAAAAGTCGCTCTACAGCGCGGCGCGGTATGCTAAATGATGCTATATTGTTTTAGGTAGAGTTACAGTCATTCGTTTTATCATTATCTACGTATGTATAGTCAACAAAAGCAACAAGTAGACAGCTGGGAGGATGGATGCTGTCGAGTTATTTATCGTGTTTTCGTTATTATAGTTTAGATGTATTGTTTATAATGGTTTTCTGATAGATACGTTTGTTGTGGAAAAGTTTGTGTTTGTGTTTCCGTTCAAAAATGGATGAATCCGGGATCGACATGGGCTATGATCTCGCCTCTCTTCTGACGAACGATTTTAATGTTGACCAGAAGATCTTGGATGAGATGGCGGCAGCGCAGGAGCACCAGGACTTCATGTTCTACGAGTTGAAGTCGAAAGCAGTGCCGATCACAGAAAGGTGAGTTTCTTTTGGCTAATAAAAGCACGCATTGTTAGCGTTCAGCGTGTCGTATACACTGCGAATATTTTTAGCACATTATGAGGAACAATTTCTCCGAAGCCGCGACCCTGAAACTGGACTTGGCACTGCACCCAGTTCAGCCGTGTTGTTTATCTCCGCCTTCCATAACGCAATCCGTCCGCACAATTTTTAGGTTGTTCCTTCTATTTAATCAAGCTCTATGGTAATTAAACTTTTTTTTAAATTATGTAACAAATCTGTTGTTTTTGATTTACGAACGCAAGTTAGAAAAAAAAGTTTTAAAAAGTTTGGTGAAAGAAAACTTTCCCGCGCTAATACGGCGCGTTTTTTCCTAATTCACATTCGGAAAAAGGTTCAAGATTACGGAAAACTGTGCGATAACATTTTGAACAAATGTTTTGGCTGTTTACACAGTGGTGCAAGTTTCTAAAAGAAGGAGATGTTTGTGTTGGAGTCTTCTCATTACTTTCAAAATTGACCTCCTTTCGCGTGCGAAACGATGGTCCGTGGATTAGGTGGAAGGAGTTAGGTGCAAAGAGTTTAGAATGAAAAAAATAAATTGAAATTTTAACTTAGTGTAGTAAATTATTTCGTAATTCCTATTTGGGATTATAAATACGCTCACAAGCAGGGTAGATGGTCCAAACGTCAATTCAAAAAATTGGTACATTTTGTACATTGTCTGTGAGGTCACTCACCTGTTATCGCAGCTTCGAGCGTAGATCACGACGTGATCTGTTAATAAAATAGAACCTGTTACGAAATAATACCAACTTATTCTCAAATTAACCATTTAGCCATTTATGTTTTCGCATATATCGTTTTCCTCAATCGAAAATTCGGATAGCGTCAAGGTTTCTGTTTTTATGTTCTTATTCAATTTTATCCGTGTTTACTCAATGCTATCAGAAACTTAAGTAAAGCCTATTCTATTAGATTATAATTAATTTACCTACCTTTTTCGTATAAAGCAGGTATTAATAGGAAAAAAATCCTTTAATTACGTCCAATCACATTTTTGGGGAGTTCCCACCACTGTGCCACCACTTACATGCAAGGACAACATTATAAGGCAGTCCCATTGTGCCTTACAATTTCGTCCACCATACCACCATTTATAAAATTCTACTCAAAACAACAAAAAAATAAACACTCATAACAGTGGGTGGTAAATTAATTACTCAATATGGATCACGCGGGAGGCGTCAGCATCAATTAATGAACAATATACCTATCTCTAACCTTATTATCTGACATAGTTTCTTTTATCAAGTCTATTAATGGTGTCAATCCACTACTGGACGAATCTTTTTCATTTCTTTGCCTTCTACATTTCGAATAAATACCTACTGTTTGTAGGAGAGCTTGTTCTAAGTCCGCCTGGCTAGCTACCACCATCTTACCTGAATCTGTCGCCATAACAACAATGTTAACAGCATTGTTGTGTTCCGGCAGTTAGAGGTAAGATAGCCAGTTCCTCTGAGGTTGAGGATTCCGGGTGAAGCTCGCTTCTACTTACTTTCGGTCTGATCATCACTTTCCATTAGGTAAGATGCAGGCCAAGAACTTCCTCGTTGTGAATAAAAAAACCTAGATTGTACCTACTTATTGACAGTTTTTTTCTTCTTTTTTCTACATTATCATCGAAGTTATTTCAAGCCTGATATTAATAGGCATTGAATATTATCAGCAAATGTCCATCAAGTCGGCATAATAAAAAACAGAATAAATTATTAAATAGCTTCAGATGCGATAAGTAGCGACAGAAGACGTTATCAGTGTGCAAAAATACTGAAGTGATGTGTGTTCTTTGGGTACATAACTAACTGATAAGCAATACAAAGATTCAGACCCGTGTTTGAATATACACGTACTTTTGCCCACGTTTTCGCCCGCGTGTCTTTTTTTCCAAAATCCGGTGTTAAAACTAGTCTATAATTTTCCCTGGGTCATAAACTATCTCTATACTAACTAACTAACTACGCGAAAATAGGAAAGGAATAGCAACTTCCATTTTCACAAAACAGAACGGACTAAAAAAAAAAACACTGCAATAGATCTGTCAAAAATGTTCTCACAGTAAAGTTTTTGCTATTCCACAAATTAACGCCCGTATTCACAAACATTACTATGACGTCTCATAGTGTGCGTGGACGCACAGGGTGACACACGAACCAATCACATAGAGTTCTATTCAACGCTGTGCGTTCGATTTGCTGCTTCACTTAAGCAAGTATCGTTTGTGAATACGGGTGTAATTAGCTTAATGTATGCAAATGAATTCCCCCTGGGATCACATGTAGCCCCATGCAAAAACTGCGCGTCTGCATTATTATACGAGCCTTTTAATTACAAAACTGGTTAAATTCCCATACAAACGGGTATTTTAATAGACTTCACTTCTGTCAAGTTACGCGATAACTCGTCTCACACTCTTGAAGGTTCTTAACTCATCATAGATTGTTTATATTTATAATAAAGTAGGTACTAAATCTAATATAAGGGTATCGACAGTTGGCGATAAAATACCCCCTTTTTGGTGGATTCCGCGTGAAAATCGCTTCCAACTTCGGCCTGTTCATCACTTTTCATCAAGTGAGATGCAGGCCAAGAGCCTCAGGTTAAAAAAGATAAACCAATCTTCTTTACTACCCGATTGCAGAAAGAGAAGTATGTACAGACGACGGAATAATAATATACTCTGAGTGTGACGTTTTATGTAGTTGTAATATACCGCCACATGCGCGCAATTGACAGACGCTATTATTTATTAGAATAAAACATCAATCATGTGTTTAAAATATAGGGTTCATTAGCAATAACCAATATAGCGTCAGGTGCGATTCGAAGAATGCGACATGGGAATTCTGGCCGTTAGCCATGACTGTTCCCTGACAGATCACTGTCTGAGCGGGTGTTGTGTTTTCTATATAACGGTAAATCATGTCAGTACAGATAAATCACCATGGAACTAACTTTAACACTCTACCTATTCCCCTAGACAGAATCAAAATTTGTAAAGTATAGGTAAAAGAAAATAAAACCTTGGACGTTAACATTAGATTTTTTTTTTTTTATGCTAGCCATTTGTCTGTTTGTTTGTTTGTTTCAATTTGTCTCATATTCAGATAATGTACTATGTATCATGCATGAGTAGAGTCTTTTAGGCTGAGTTGCACCACCTAACTTTGACCGTAACTATGACGATAACCGGTGTATTTTGTATGGAGTTTGACAGATTTTTGACGTTTGTCAAAGTTAAAGTAAGATGGTGCCACCCACCCTTAGTGTTTAAAAGAATGCTAACGATTTACCTAAACGTCATCCTGTATATGAAATAGACACGTTTATGTTAGTTAAACCAAAACCGTTATTATAGCATTATAAGTATTAAGACGCGTGTACAATTCTATTCGTTTAAATTAAACTACTAAAAATAAAATAAACATCAACAAAAACATTGAATCAGTATGTCGTGAGCTAATAAGCTCAGGCAATGACAGTTGTGTAACTAAATTGACTTTCGTTTAGAATATCAATTAGAATTCCAAGGCCCTTGGACATAACTATCTACTATCAAAAGAAATCAACTCAGCACTTATTTTTGCAATCAAAAATACCAACACCACTTATGGTTTTACCCTATTTTTTGAGCAAATAAAGAATTTAATTTTGAATTCAGTTCCACTCACAAATTCCGGCAGAGTGCCTAGAATAGGGCTACAGGACTTATCCCACCATTGCAACTCTTGTTAGCCAGTATCTACAGCTTGGCCTCCAATGAAACCCAACCAGTGAAGGTTGAGTAGCCCCGGGGGATAGCTAACTAGTAGTGCCGAAATATCGGAAACTCAAAATTAAGGTACAATGGTAGCAATCCCGTCAGTAATAATAATTAGGATAGCTAACTGTCTTGAAACCCGCAGCGAAGAATCAGAAGAATTTAACAGAAGAAAACAGGAGGAGTTCGAAAGAAATAGGGCTACTTTGTCTTTCACTCTTCCCGTGGATGTCGCAAAAGGTGACTAAGGGACAATTATATGAATTTCAGGCCTCCCCAACTTGTCAGCAGCATTGTAGGCCAATTCCTCCATTTGCCTCTGGTAAATTGGAAAAGGTCGTGCTTCTGCGAGATGATGGCCCTTGGGATAGAAAATTTCTCGAGTAGAGACAAGAACCTGATGATGTCGCTGACTCAATATCGATCTTATTACTCAATGTTGACTTGTATTAATAAAATTTTTGAGTGTCACATCACATGTAACGTAGACCGTTTTATTGTTAACATGAATTTGCGAACCGGTCCAGCCTAGAAAAATTAAATGCCAACGAGTTAGGACAGTACCGTTTGTTTGTATTGAAAAAGTAGAGCTACTTGTTTGATAAGTGAGATAAGTCGCATTAGCGGTCAAATTTGACCTAAAATTAGTTATTTACTCGTGTCTTTGAGAGGAAACCGTGTAACCCTCTGTAGAAAACGTAGACTGCTATAACATTGTAATAAATAACCCTCCTTCTGGCGCAGTCGGGTAAAAAAGATGTTGTTTTCCCAGTGCATATAGCTTTTCAGTGGTATTTAGAGCATCTGATATCAATATTATCATCAGAGACGAGTGATCATGAAATCCAAGAAGGAGCATGCTTGTTTTATTCATCATCATCATCTCAGCCATAGGAAGTCCACTGCTGAACATAGGCCTCCCCCAATGCTTGCTATGGTGTGTCATGCCCGGTGTTCATAGAACAATATACTTAAACTTATACTTACCTGGGTAGGTATAGGAAAATGGGAAATACAGCCGTGTTGAGGAAGAGGAAAAAATAGTATGTACCTATGAATGATCGTGTATGAAACATATTTAAAAAAAAAACTTATAGCTCAGATTTTTTAAGAATGAAATAAGGTAGAGTAATTTAATCCGTAATTTTTTTTTATCTTCTATTATAAAGTTTATTTGCCAAAATAAAATAATATATAATAATATTTAAAGTTAACTACTTAATTAACCTAAACTAAACCTAATTTAAAAATAAAAATTAAGAAATCTCGTTCCCACCGCTGCAACTCCTGTGTAGCCAGGATCTACAGCTTGACCGGCAATAAAAACCCAACCAGTGAAGTGAAGTTTGTCCCGATGTTGTTGGAAATGCTGGCCAACTTAAAATACGTAGTCATTCTGTAGGTACTGTAGTATGTACTAGAATAGGTACTATTTACTACGATAATTCTTATACTTTACCAAATTGACGCGGACTGTAGCATACTTAACGGTAAGTGGTAACACTACAAGTGTGACGTAGCCTGAGGCTCTGTATGAAATCATTGTAAGTAATTTATTTACTATGCAAATTGAGTCGTTTGCAATTATTAGAATCACTGCAAATCACTGTTATATGTGAGACTTGCGCAAAGGTTTTAAGTTTAAGTCGAGGTTAATGTTACTGGTTATACCGTTTACTGTCATTTTTTTATTTCATCATTATTTCAATTGGCTTGCAAAACTGGAGACAGTCCATGGAAACCTTATTCAGGAAAACATCTTTTAAAGAAAATAAGTCGATGAAGAAGCTACAAACTAGTAAATGCATATAAGTCGGGTAAGAGTCGGTTAACATAGGAATAGTTTTTTGTAGTAGCCTTTAATATTATACAGAAACACGGTAAATACAAATAAAATTAAATATGACGTACTCGTACATGACATTGCATTAATGGTTTCTTGATCTTTCAAGATTTGCAAAAACAAAGATTTGTTTGTTGTTGTTGCTGCGTGGTCAGCTCGTGGGATAGTGGACTTTCAATCTGGCGTACATCTTTTAAAATGCATAACAACAATGATAGGTACAATGTACATACTTATAAAAAATAATAACAACAAAAATGTTAACTCTAACACACCTACACGACGCCTTAAACCTAGTATTAAGCTAAGCAGAGCATTTTATTGGATAATACCAGACGCAGAGTAAAGAAAAAAGAAACTTTATTGTACAACTAGCTTTCCGCCCGCGGCTTCACCCGTGTGGAATTTTGTCTGTCACAGAAAAACTACATCGCGCGCATCCCTGTTTCAAAAACCGGGACAAAAAGTATCCTATGCCCTTTCCCGGGACTCAAACTATCTCTTTGCCAAATTTCATCAAAATCGGTTCAGTGGTTTAGGCGTGAAAGCAAGACAGACAGACAGAGTTACTTTGGCATTTATAATATTAGTATAGAAATATAGATACTACATAGATAGTCGTACTTGTAATTACCAACGCCCACTTTAAGGCGCCAATTATAAGAGTCCACAGATCATTATTAATTTGTAGAATGTTGTGTTGTGCGGGATAATAATATCCTTTGGCATAATAATATCATACGAATCACTAGGCCAGACAGGCGCCATATTAAGTAAAACGAAACACTGAGAGCAGTGATTGAGACATGTTCTTATCTCAAATGCGCACGCGCACGTGTACAGTCTGTAGTCCTAATGATTAGGAGAGTCAACAAAATTCATTTATTATCATACTACATACCTAACTTTTGCATACGACTTCTTCTAAGCTTATTGCGGTCACAGAAATTCTTAAGTCTTTTCTGGAGTTTATTAACTAAATGCTTTACAAATGAGGGAAAGAAAACAAGCTTAAAGTTATGCTACCTGATGGCGACAGTCACAGAACTATTCCCATCTACAGAGTGTTAGGTAAATGGGTATACTAGCCGACACTATGAAAATTAAAAAAATTAAAATGATGATATCAAACTGACTTCACCATACCATTTATATGCCCATGTTAACATGGGCTAATGTCGGCTCATATACCCATTTACCTAACACCCTGTATAGTTTCCACCACTGTTACCATAGCTAAGATCTACAACTTGACTACCAACAAAAACCTCAACCACAGAAGGCCGGTTGTCACACGCATTGGCTTTAACAGCACCTGAAAACTTGTAAAAGCGCTGCTGCCTGCTGCCTTCTTCTGCTTCTTTATGAAACGTCCTAACTACACACGCTTTTTCTTTTGTTTTTTGAAGGTTTTCTGTTTCTGAAGGACTGGTGACAAGCAAAAAGTTCATCATAAAATATTCATGTTTTTTAGAACTGTATCAATGTCCACGTAATGTTGTCGAAGATTTGCCGGACATCACGTCGGATTAAATCTCGATACGAATCAATTGGTTCTAGGTGCGCAATCGATTACAGCGAGCTGATATAATCGGGAGATTATTATGAATCGAGTGAAAGATCGGACGATAGCGAATAGGTCGTTGAACCTATGTAAAATGCTAATCTTCCTACAGTCTCTATATGAATAAATCATTCACATAGGTAGCCATAGTTTTTGAGAGTCAATGCTGTCATAGATTAGATATTATACTTACCTAAATTATTATAATGCTAATGTGCTATAAACCTAGTTCAACCAAAGAGAAATGCAGCCACGAATTTTCCGAATAAGGAAGGTGTTTCAGGACGACCAGGTCAAAGTAATACGATAAATACTATTTTGTGGAAATTTTTTCCCCAACCCTTTGGCCTGCGTGGGGAGAGAAGACCAAATCTTCTTGCTTTATTTGAGTAACTTTCAGTATTTTCAAACAATATTCTGTTTCATATCTAAATATATTATGTATATAACTCAAAGGTGACTGACTGACTGACATAGTGATCTATCAACGCACAGCCCTATCCACTGGACAAATAGGGCTGAAATTTGGCATGCAGGTAGATGACATCATAACGAATTAGCATCCGCTAAGAAAGGATTTTACGAAACTCTACTCCTAAGGGGGTAAAACGGGATCCACGCTTCCACGCGTACGATAAATTTCATTCACTTTCTAATATCTAACTCAAGACCTCTTGATCATATGACAACAGACTAAATTGTTCGAATTGACAATGATCCGCCATTGGGTGCGCGCGCGCATCCAATAGCGCTCCGGCCGGGTCAATTGATATGAACCGTATTGATTTACTTTCAGAATCTGTGGTGCATTGGTGTTCACTGATTGATTGTTGCCTTGATTTATTGATTACATACAGACAAAGTTACTGTTCTCTTGGGGCCAGTTTTATTATTCTAGTTAAATCCACTAACTGTCAAACTAAGTTAAAAAAAATGATTAAAAGTCAAGCTAACCATTGTTAAAAACGAATTTTGCAGATATTTAACCATTAGACAGTTGGTTAACTTAACGAAAGAAAAACTGGACCATTTTCCAATGTATTTAAAAAAAAGCGAAATCACTCTATTAAAAATATTTCGTGAACTAATTTTTATTTTAGCCTTTATATCCGATATTCGCGGTGATTTTTACAATCTGTTACTTTACAAAAAAAAACAACGACGTGCGAATAACAGTCCTAATTGTTATTTAAACAACATAATTGCGATTCGACAACATTCAATGTTATCGTCTAATCAACACTGACTAGTTTTATAGCTCTTCATAATCTTTATTTGTAATCCAATCCTTATCTTGTGGATAAGTCTTGAGATCGGTCTTGGAATGTTTTTAGCGTGTTTTATAATTTTGCAGCTTTGTCTCGCCTGTAGCCTGTATTAGCGATGTGCCGAGTACGGTTTGACTCGAATCAAATCGATTCCTGCTTTAAACTCAGGACTCCTACTCGAACAATTTATTTTGATTCACGTCGGACTCCATTCCGGTAGGTACATGAGTCATGATCACAAATTGGTGCATGAATTACACTGGTTTTAGCCAAATGATGTCCACTGCTGGACAAATGCATAGACAAAGGCCTCCCTCATGGATTTCTGAGCCCTTCAATGAATGGACCAAAAATACGTAACCTTCACTGGTTGGGTTTATATGGCGGTCAAGCTGTAGATCCTGGCTACACAGGAGTTGCAGCGGTGGGAACGAGAGGTGGGAATAGTCCCGTACGGATAAAAAACCTGAGCCTAAGTTCGTCATTGAAGCTCCATGCTTATTATTTTTTCCACTATCACGCTTCTGACAGTTGGCTTAAATTTCATACGATCATACAATGCCAGTGTGATCCGTTATCACGATGCGGATCGCGGTGTCAACTTCTCGTCAAAGTGACAGCAACAACAAAGTATTTCAAGGAATGTGTGGTCTTTCTGACGTAGGTAGTTCAACAATCACACCTTGTAGCCCCAAATTAAGAAATGAGCTTGTATTATATACGTAGGCCAACGTAGGTAAATCCTCATTTTGCCTCCGGGAAATTAGAGGGTCATCCATTGGAGGCAATGGAGACTGTAAGAGCAAGAAGTCCACTTTGATAACCTAGGAGATCTATCCATGGGTGCTCAAAGAACACCGAACTGTCGCTTGGAGTCTTTGATCACCTGGATTTGATCACCCAGGTGTTTAAAGTGGAATAGACCGGATAGTGATGAGATTGCTGAAATTGTATTTTGAAATAATGGAAAAAGAAGATCCTACAAACGCCACGTGATTGTAATTGGTGTGACAAAAAATTTGTAGCGGTACCATGTGGCTTTGTCTTTCTCTCTTATCGCGTTGTTGTCATGTGGAAAACATGGCTTTCTAATTTAAAGTTTGTTTTTATGACTGTAAATGTGATGTAAAGCTTAGATGAATTTAACTTCAACTGAGAGGCGATATTTTTGGCTTTTGACTTTCAGTAATCTATTCGTATTTCGCCTATTTTTTTCTCTTCTTCTGTTCTTTTTTATTGGTTTTTCTATTACATTATTAATTTAGAATTGCTTAAATAACCTCATAATATCTTCAAAATTCCATGAGCAACTCAAACGCCCTAAGCGGTTACCTTGAGGTATAGATGCGCGCGCGCTCGTGAGCAAACGTTTAGCGATCGCTCACGTTCTCTCACTTTTGGGCAGTTACTGGAATTTTATTGATAAAACTGGTTCGGATTTGATTGATATATTTTTATACAGCATAATTGCCTATAAAACATAGTAACTTAATAAAATAACGAAATAATTTGCTATTATTGCCTGTCCGTTCACAAAAAGGAAAATTTTACTACCATAATAAGAGCTACATAATAATCTAAAAAGATTTTTTACAACAAATCTAATATACGAGTAGCTGGTGTCAGTGATATTATCTGGAAATAACCGAAGATACAATTAAATAATATGTTTCTCTATTATAATTATTGAAATTGTAAAAAATACATAATGTCACATTCATGTCACAGAATATTTTGGCATAAGAGAGCTGTAACAAGCAGCTTAAGCCAAAAGTCTTTGGAATCTATAATTTTTGTTGGTAGAGTCCTTTGAAAATCCTATAGTTTGTAGAATTGTGTTGCTATACTTTCATTCGTAATCTGAACCCTTTGGCCTCATTCCAGTGGTTTTGCTAATGAGCACCATATTTAGAGTAATGAGTCACAGTTATTAGAACACACTGCCAATTTCGATGATTCTGATTCCTAGAAAAGGAGACCGAAGTAACGTAATTCTACGCGATTTTATACTTGACCTGAATGCCCATTTAAAAGAAAACTTTCGTGGAGACATTAACTTTACTTACTATATTACAATATTTTTTATGGTAACTGTAAAAGAAAACCTGTATCGTTCGTTCGTTTCAGCCGAAAGACGTCCACTGCTAGACAAAGGCCTCCCCCAAGGATTTCCACAAAGACCGGTCCTGCGCCGCTCGTATTCAGGCACCTCCCGTGACATAGCTAGCTCGTAGAGCTGATGGCCGCTGGGGCAGGAAAGTTCTTGAGTGGCGACCACGAACCGGAAGACGTAGCGTGGGTAGGAGGCCTCTCACTAGGTGGACCGACGTTCTGGTGAAATCCTGTAGGTACATGCTTGCATCAAATTCACACAAACACTCTTTGAAATATTAAAATTTCATAATTGAGTGAAACCTTCAGGAACTAGACAATCCTCCCGAAACTGAAAAATATAGCAAGTGGAAAAGTTTGGGAAACTTTTGTATATCGATGCAACCGATTAAAACTGTTGAGTTGTGTTTTCATTGGCGTTCAACTATAAGTCATGGCTACACCATAAAGTAGGAATATAACTTTATGGGCTAAGTACACAGGAGTCCAGCGGTGTGAACGAGGGCTGGGCTAATAGATCGATGCATATTTCGAATCATATTTGATCGCTCGTCAGAATTTATCACAATAAACCGATCGCTTTCAGACAAACAGTGCGTTGAATGAGTCTTATCAAATGAAAACCACTTAGAGCAACCGTCAAAAACGTTAGGGTTTATAATAATGGCCAAGCAATACAAAATGTGTTGCAGCGGTGGCTGAGCATAGTCGTAGATCGATGCATATTTTGTGTGAATTATCGATCGTTCTACAGACATTTGTATGAATAATAGATCTCTTTCAGACAAAGAGTGCTGTGAGTTGTCTTGGCACGGCTCCGAACGCATTCATAGACTACGAGTACTGATGTTTCCGAATTCCAACAACATGGCATGCTTCGTGGTGTACCTGTACCACAGAATAAATAAATACTAGTCTATACAAAATTAATATTTTTTACAACTAACTAACAACGTCGGCAACTTTAGTCCAAATCCGTCCAGCAACGTTCATATCGTATAAAGGACTAAATAAAACATCGATATTTGATCGTAAACAGATTGTTTGATAATTGAAGGACGGATTTGGATTAGGCTTGATTATAAAAAACCAGCTTAAGACAACAAGCCAAGTAACAAAATAGAGCTCTACTTGACCTTTTAATTTATTTTCGTTACTTTATAAACATACATTTAGTTTTCACATGTTAATGTGCCAAATGTGCCTTAGATGGTTACTACAATCTAGAATACTTCTTTAATCCTACTTGTTTTCGTATGTTGAGTTTATGAGGTAGAGCTTCTTTTAAGGCCATATTCCAAAGATGTAAATGTTGTTTGGCGCTTTAAACTGAAAAATTAAGTAAGTAGGTATTAAAATAACTAGATATTATATTTTACAACAAACACAAGTCTTTTCAACCGTCATAGTAATAACTGCGACTACATCACGCGAGACTGGTCTAGGAGCGGTGCCAATTTCTAATATTTATCTTACAACGTTTTACAAATTTAGTGTGGGTTGGAATCATAAATATTTTCTACAACTGTTTCTGTATACTGAATATTGTTTCAGATTTTGCGTACGTATTGTAGAGACAGTGGAAAATTGATTTTTCCCGGACTTGCTTGACCGTTCTTGAACCGAAACATTACCGTAGTCGCTTGCGAGTGTGTCGAAAAAAAAAGATTTTAGTTCTTAAAAATACTAAGGACGCTGTACAATCTATCATACTAGACTGATTTTTCAATCGTCAGTTATCTTTTAACTGAAGAATAACCTTGTCATTTTGACATATTGCCCATACTAAAACTGTCAAAGTGCCGAACTTATTCTTCAGTTAAAAGTTTGAAAAATCAGCCCATAATGACATTTTTTTCGCAGTCGCTAGCTATGACGTTTGATGTAAACTCGCATAACTCCTTGGACCATTATAGTCTCAACTTGATTCTTTACTCTACCAGAAGCAAAGAGATTTGGTCGTCAGTCCATCGAGCTGGATCACCCTTCATTGAAACTAAACGTGACATGTCTGGGTATGTGTAGTGACAGTAAACATTAATTTAGCGACATCTTTTAATATTAGTATAATAATGAGTAAATATTAGCAAGTGGATTGCTAAACGCATCATAACGAATTTCGTGGGCAAATATTTGTAGATTAATCTGTATGTAAACTCAAAATCTGAAGCGGTTTACTTACACAGTGAATGTCGTGTTATAGCAGGAACGGTCTGCAAACAGTGTATCAGACAATTTTGTGGCAAAATAGCTCCTACATTTACATCTATATAACTTGCTGGTGGCAGATCGGCAGTGGGGAACGGCGTACGTGACTGCACCAGACAGTCTTCCAACAGAGAGAGATGGCGGGAGATCGTGCAGAGAGTCCTATCCGTCTCTACAACCGATGTGAATCATTATAATGCCTCAACGTGACCACGACCGGTGTGCCAAGAGCGAAAAGAAATAAGAACATGCTGAAGAAGTACCTGGAAGCGGGCAGCGCAGGACCAGTTCTTATGAATATCCTTAGGCTCTGTCCATCAGTCTTTTTTTATCGCGAGGAAGCTCTTAGCCTGAATCTCACCCGATGGAAAATGATGATCAGACCGAAGGTAGAAGCTTCACCCGGAATCCTCAACCACACAGGAACTGACTATTTTACCACCAACTGCCGGAATACAACAATGCTGTTAACATTGTTGTAATGGCGACATGCTGTAATGGTGGCAGCCTTGGGTAAGATGGTGGTAGCTAGCCAGGCGGACTTGGGAGGATAAACCAACCAAACTTTGGGTGAAAGGAATGAACGAACAGTGCTTAACTTCCTGTCGTCCATACAAGAGCACGAGATTTTATTTTTAAATTATTGTGCTCATTACTATTGTCCCGGCTGGTATTCAAAATCGTAATCACCATGTCATGCAGTCCTTTTAGTGTTTTTGCTGTGTAAAGATGCTAATTGCGTGCCCACTCGCTATCTTTTTCTATGTTTGCATTTTACTTACACTGAAATCATTTAGACAAACACAAACTGTTAAAGTACGTCAAAGAACGCTAAAATTACGTAAAGGGCATTTGGAACTTCTTTTGAAGACTAGTCTTCTAAAGGTACTAATTTTTATTACCACATTTACCACTTAAGTCTTTTACTCTTTACTACCTATATTTGTTCCTTTCCAAGAAAACTGTTTCAGTTAAAATGGCTTATTCCACTATTCCCTGTTAACGCCAATTGGAGCATATATAATGGGGAATAATGAACTAAAAAGTTCATTAATCCCCGTTATATTAGGATTTTATTTTTAAAATTATGGGGATTAATGAACTTATTAGTTAATTATTCCCCATTATAAGCTCCAATTTGGCGTTAACGGGGAATAGTGAACAAAAAGTTCACTAAATCTCACGTAGGGGAGAGGGGGGGTCTCGTCAAATATCACGTATTTTTTTCAGCGAGGAAAAGGGTCAAATTGCTAGAGAGCTGGGTTATTTTAAATCAAAAAAATTATGTATTTTAAGATGATAATTAAAAATTATTCAACTTTTTTTTATTGAAAAATTGTCTCACGTAATTAATGGCCGCCTCCGTAGGCCCTACCGTTCTGATCGGAGAGCCCCACATAACCCACTAGTTGCCTCCGCTATTGGCGGGTATGCAATTTCATACATTTTGCTAAAAAAAGCCCGCGCAAGCGCTTGTCTATAGTTTTCTCTCCTCGTAGTATGAGCAATGTGAATATACCGTAACTCTCCATTTCAATTTACTTTTATTGATACCAAGTCCGAAGTCTATCAAAGGTTACAGTACTTTGCAAAAACTGACCATGACCAGAAATATAATTGGGTGTTACTTGCTGGTAAACACTATATTTGCTCTGTCAAGGGCAGGCGACAAAGACGCTCGGTTTGACAAAAGTTTTTTTATTTTATTGCAGTTTTTTTATGTAAACTATTCATAAATAAATACAAGTTAGTTGGCAGTGGCTATATCAAAATTATAGGACATCGTGCTTTGTTTTTTTTTAATGCCGAACAAGGTAGGTATTTGACCGCAATCGCACCTGATTTTAAGTGAGAAGCAGTCTACATACACTTTTAATGGAACTTTTAAGGAAGGCTAATGTCCATCAATAAGAATTTTCGTTATATTTTCACCCAAAAAATTCTTATTTTTCGTAGGCATTAATGGGGAAAACCCCGTCGGTAGAAAATGAGAATGACCCGCTAAAATGATGGTGATGACGTAGGTAGCGATGCGAATTTTACATGCAAAATTTTGCTTACAATAAAATAAAATGTAGATAGGTATAATGTAATGTACATACAGTATCAGCTATCCAAACAAGTCGAATTTCAATTTCATGCCACAGTATTATTGAATGGTAGACAATGGTTTAATGANCAACTGTTGCTGTATACTGAATATTGTTTCAGATTTTGCGTATGTATTGTAGACACGGTGGAAAATTGATTTTTCCCGGACTTGCTTGACCGTTCTTGAACCGAAACATTATCCGTAGTCGCTAGCGAGTGTGTCAAAAAGATATGAAGATTTCATTTCTTAAACTACTAACGACGCTGTACAATCTATCATACTGGGCTTATCTTTCAATCGTCAGTTATCTTTTAACTGAAGAATAAAACTGTCAAAGTGCCGAACTTATTCTTCAGTGAAAAGTTTGAAAAATCAGACATTTTTTTCGCAGTCGCTAGCTATGACGTTTGATGTAAACTCGCATAACTCCCTGGACCATTATAGTCTCAACTGCTTGATTCTTTACTTTACCAGAAGCAAAGAGATTTGGTCGTCAGTCCATCGAGTTGGGATCACCATACATTGAAACTAAACGTGACATGTCTGGGTATGTGTAGTGACAGTAAACATTAATATAGCGACATCTTTTAATATTAGTATAATAATGAGTAATGATATTAGCAAGAGGATTGCTAAATGCATCATAACGAATTTCGTGGGCAAATATTTGTAGATTAATCTGTATGTAAACTCAAAATCTGAAGCGGTTTACTTACACAGTGAATGTCGTGTTATAGCAGGAACGGTCTGCAAACAGTGTATCAGACATTCTTTGTGGCAAAATAGCTCCTACATATACATCTATATAACATGCTGGTGGCAGATCGGCGGTGGGAAACGGCGTACGTGACTGCACCAGACAGTCTTCCAACAGAGAGAGATGGCGGGAGATCGTGCAGAGAGTCCTATCTAATCCGTCTCTACAAACAACCGATGTGAATCATTATAATGCCTCAACGTGACCACGAACGGTGTGCCAAGAGCGAAAAGAAATAAGAACATGCTGAAGAAGTACCTGGAAGCGGGCAGCGCAGGACCAGTTCTTATGAATATCCTTAGGCTCTGTCCATCAGTCTTTTTTCATCGCGAAGAAGCTCTTAGCCTGAATCTCACCCGATGGAAAATGATGATCAGACCGAAGGTAGAAGCTTCACCCGAAATCCTCAACCACAGAGGAACTGGCTATCTTACCTCCAACTGCTGGAACACAACAATACTGTTATGGCGGCAGACTTAGGTAAGATGGTGGTAGCTAGCCAGGCTGGCTTAGAATTACGAGGATAAGCTTTACCACTAACCAAACCATTTGGCTGAAAGAAAAGAATGAACAGTGCTTAACTTAAAACCGTTTATTGCTTTACAAAAAAAGGAAATTACAAAAGAAAATTTATAATAAAACGTTTGAAGCAACTGGAGGTGGCTCAGCTTGTGCTGCCAAGGTCTACTTGTCCTAGACGGCGCTGGTTTTCAGCCATCCCCACTTCTCTTGAGGTGTTGATCGTGGAGAATGATCACGGGGGTTTAGAGAATTATGAGTAAAAAGCAACAATAATTAAAGAAAATACTACTCCTGTTAAGTTGTCCAAGAATTTATTTTTAAATTATTGTGCTCATTACTATTGTCCCGGCTGGTATTCAAAATCGTAATCACCAAGTCATGCAGTCCTTTTAGTGTAGCTATGTAAAGATCCTAATTGCGTGCCCACTCGCTATCTTTTTCTATGTTTGCATTTTACTTACACTGAAATCATTTAGACAAACATAAACTGTTAAAGTACGTCAAAGGATGCTAAAATTACGTAGAGGGCATTTGGAACTTCTTTAGGCTTATGTATAAAATAGTTATGGTAGTAATTTTTAATACACATTAAGATTCTTTAATATTTTTGTTACTTTCTAGTTGTCTAGTTTTCTCTCATCGTAGCGTAGAGCAATATGAATATACCTTTACTCTCCATTTCAATTACTTTTATTGATACCAAGTCCGAAGTCTATCAAAGGTTAGAGCAGTTTGCAAAAACTGACCATGACCAGAAATATAATTGGGTGTTACTTGCTTGTAAACACTAAATATTGCCTCTATCAAGGGCAGGGCACAAAGACGCTCGGTTTGACAAAAGTTTTATTATTTATTGCAGTTTTTTTATGTAAACTGTTTATAAATAAATACAAGTTACTTGGCAGTGGCTAGCTAGATCCAAATTGCAGGAGATCGTGCTTTGTTTTTTTTATGCAGAACAAGGCAGGTATTTGACCGCAATCGCACCTGATTTTAAGTGAGAAGCAGTCTACATACACTTTTAAGGGAAGGCTATTCATAATGTCCATTAATAAGAATTTTCGTTATATTTTCACCCAAAAAATTCTAATTTTTCGTAGGCATGAATGGGGGAAAACCCCGTCGGTAGATGGGAATGACTCGCTAAAATGGTGGTGATAACGTAGCGATGCGAATTTTACATGCTAAATTTTACTTCAATGAAAACTCTCTGGTATTAGCTTACAATAAAATAATGTACGTAGGTATAATGTATAATAGCAGCTATGCAAATAAGTCGAATTTCAATTTCAAGCCACAATATTATTGAATGATATACAATGGTTTAATGAGTACCAATATTATTCATTTTCGTATCCAAGTGAAGAATAGCCTCACAAAAAATAGTTTTCGTTTAAGAAAATTAAATATTTCATTTAAGTTTAATATTTTTAGCAAGAAAATAAACTTTGTAATATGTTGAAGACATTACAAGAAAGAAAACAGACAGGTTTAAGTTTACCTTAAACAATATTAGTAAGTATACTTTTTCAGTTTGACTTTCCTTATCTCTTCTGCAAGTAGGTAAGTGCATCGGCTATTAGGTATGGATGTTTGCGGAAAGCGCAGCGTAAGATGTCCACCCACAAGATGGACCGACGACCTCATAAAGGATAAAGATAGCTGGATGCAGGCCGCTACCAACCGGTCATTATGGAAATTATTGGGAGAGGCCTATGTTCATCTCGCAGAGTTGCTAAAATCAAGTGGTAGTGGGCCTAGTGACGATGATCGTTGGGGCAGAAAAGTTCACGAGTGGCGACCACGGGCCGGAAGACGTAGCATGGGCAGGTCTCCCACTAGGTGGACCGACGATCTGGTGAAGGTCGCGGGAAAAGCCTGTATGCAGGCAGCGCAGGAAAATCCTTGGGGGAGGCCTTTGTTTGTCCAGCAATGGACGTCATTTTTCTGAAAGGAAGTCCTACGGCTGAAATGATGATGAAGATGATGGATGTTATACATTAGTTAGTGATCTAAATTCGTGCCAAATCCCGACTTATAAAAAGCGAAACGTGTACCGTTAATTCACCAGAAGCAAACAAAATGGTTATTTTTAACGCGTAAACAAATTCTAGCCGTGAACTTGGGCGCGCCTGCCAAGAGCGCGTTCCAACTTTGTATGGGATTGTCTTTCTTGAAACAATAACAAACGATGTTTAATGTAAGTAATTTAAAAGATTTAGCGATACACATTTACACGAACATACTTATTTTACAAGCTTTTATTTAGTTTCACTTGTCTGATGTTTATCATCAAATCACGCAAATTAGATCCCCTACCCGGTTATTCTCCGAATAACATCGATTCTAACGGTCTTATTCATAATAAAATGCTAATATAGGTTTAAAACCTACATTAGCTAAAACGTTTGATAGGCTTAAAACACTCTTATAAACCTCTGATAAAAAACGTTATTCATAATCGTTTATAAACCTTTGATAGCTAAAACAGAGTTTAATATTTTCTTTCCACAGACTATACAAAAAGAATGAACGAAAACAGCTTTTTTGGTGATTTAACTTGATGGACCATGTAAAATCATAGACAAATCGCAGAAAAAAAAAACAAAAAATTGGCAGCTGTGACGTTTTACTTACTGACATTGACATTTGGCACGAAAATTTAATAAAGTTTTCGGTTTTTTCGATCAACTCCCAAGTTTTATCAAACTTTTATAAAACTTGGGATTGTATGTTCTGGATTCTGTACCTCTTACCCTGTACTCTGCAATAAGCTCTTACGACGACCCGGCTAGTTACATCGGATACTAATTATGTCCATGACGAAGGAGAACAGACCGCCTAAAAGGCAACGATCAGAAAACTGGTTGGAGGAAGATAAGGTAGTACTTATTTTTAGCCTGATAAAGTGCCTACTAATTTTTGTAGCATGGTTTTATTTATGTTTGACGCCTAGTGTTTGCTTTTCAGTATTTGCTGAAAGAGTTGGTGAAAGAAAGAGTAAATGCAATCGAAAATAAAAATACAGACACTAACACGAATAAACGGAAGGTTGCGGCTTGGGCTGATTTACAAACAACGTTGGTACATCTTTTGATTTCTGCCTTCAATATAAAATTTTGCCTTTACCTGTAATTCAAAATCCTGTCATTTCTTTTTCAGGTTTAATTCAATGTGCGCTGGTATGAACCGCTCCATTACCCAGTTAAAATCGCAATGGAGCCTCATAAAAATCAGTGCGAAGAAAGACAAGACCATTGCTAGGCAGGCTCAAATTAAAACTGGCGGTGGTCCACCATTATCAGTGCCTGACGATAGGGCTGATGATATAGCATCTTGGTTGCCCAATGAATTTGTAGTCACAGGAAATCTTTAACGTTTTACATAAATATATTGACTTGGCCATCGCATGAAAACACGTGTAAATTAAATTATTTAGTGCGATGGCCAAGTCAATAATTTATGTAAAACGTTAAAGATTTCCTGGCCTGGACTTGGTATTACATGGATCTCACAACTTTTTACCGTAGAACAACTGAGTTGCGAGACTTGGTTTTTTTGACAAGTATTGTTTTTGATGGGATATACCCATTTACCTAACATCCTGTAGATATTTTTGCGCGGGTAAAGTGGTTTACCTACTTTATCTTGATAGGGGAATGGTTAATGGAGTTGAGTCAAACTGACTTTTATAAGCGGAAAATTTTTACACCTAGGTGCTAAAATTATTGTAAATGTAAGTTTTATAATAATTGTTTGTTTTCCAAATCTCTACTTNTTATTAGAGCTTTAAACAAGGCCCGAGCTCTCGATAACTTATCACACAGTTATAAGAGGATTTTAGCGCTAAATGACGATTATGAATAACAATTTTTATCAAACGTTTTATAAACCTCTAATAAGCATTTGATAAAATGTGAAAAATGATTATGAATAAGACCGTAAGTCTTAATCGATTTTGAAGACTATTTCTTATGTTTTCTTGTTTTTTTTTATCCTTTTTTCGGTTTGAGTGTTATTTCATCTTTTTCCTATTTGTTTAGTTAAAGCATATTTTTAATTATCGACACAAGCAACTGTTTTGTTGTTGTGAATCTGTACGCTGCATGTTTTCCAAATAAAGAAAAAAAAAACAAAAAAAAAAACACTATCTAAATCCTTGTTCTAAATTGTAGTGTGGATTCTTCGTGATTTTGAATTGAAGAGAAGATCGTTTATTTTCCTATAATTTAAAATAAACGGTCTTCAATACCAAATAAATTTCATCAGTTTTATTTGTGTTTAGTCTGTTAGTGATTATAAGCATGGTGGTGTTAGACTTTATTTTATCTTAATTCCTATAAAATTTAATTCCCTATGTAGGATTAGGAAATTACTCTAACGGCATTTCATCGATCGATCAAGTTAAAATTACCTCAAGTAAGCAGGAAATTATGTTATTCCTCGATATTTAGAAAACACAATCAGAGTCGGTCAAGCCTGAGGGCTGTTTGTAAACTTTTCTACTTTGGTTCATAATTACCCGAAATTGGTAGTTAAAGACTCTATTTTTCTTTTCTTTATCGCAAATATTTACCTGGTTTTCTACATCGTATAGCTCTACAGGTATCAGACCTACTAACGCCCGTATTCACATTACTATGAGGGCTCACAGTGCGCGTGGACGCACAGGTTGACACATGAACCAATCACATTCGGGAATTCCTTTCTTAGTGCACCTCTACGCTATCTAAGCTACGTCCCTTCCAAATTTCAAAGCCGTTTAGGCTGTGCGTTGATATGTCAGTCAGTCAGTTTCTATTTTTATATATTTAGATAGAAATTTTCAGTCCCTAAATGGAAGAAAAACTTACAGAAGACAATTTTTTTATTTTTATAATTTCGTAGAAAAAACTTTATACAGACCACCTACGTACCGCACTATTTTCCATATATCAGCCGTAACAACTTAGGACACGATCTATCGCTTAAAGCATTTCCTCGTGCTAACAAGTTCCTTATTTCATAGAACCGCGATAACCTTTACTTGGGCCCGTATTATGAAATTATCATTGAATAAACGTTTTAAAAAAATTACTGATACATAACAATGACCCATCTTCTCTAAGTTTTTTTCTTGTATCTTTGTAAGGCACATAAAGTTAAACACCTAAGCACTTTATGATCATTGTAATAAGAGCGACTTTCCATCATCATAGTCTTCATGATGCTGGAACTAGATGTGCAAATCGTCAACGCATAGCATGGCCTTCAACTCCTAAAACAGTAAGTGTGGAATCTATCAGCAATTTTATGGTAATTTAAAGTTTGGTTTACAAATGTAGATTTCATATTTATCAAAATTATTTTGAAGGTTCCAATGAAACAGTGGTGGTTTAGTCATGAGTTGCTGAAATTGTTGAACGCAATACATCTTGTAAAAGGCTGAAAATGGTGACCATGAAGTCAAATAGTTCCATTCTCCTTTCTGAAAGCACTACTGGTCACATACAATCTCCCAGAACACATCATCACTACTGAACCTGATCTCCTAAGGTTCCAACGTTCCATTCAACCACTGATCGCCCCCCTATTTTTTTATATAGGTTCTTCGTTCGTTCGTTTCAGCCGAATGACGTCCACTGCTGGACAAAGGCCTCCTCCAAGGTTTTCCACAATGAACGGTCCTGCGCTGCCCACATCCAGGCTCTTCCTGCGACCTTCACCAGATCGTCGGTCCACCTTGGATGTAGGTACTTATGTCTTTACATTTTGCAAATTTCAAATTCATCACAGTAATTAAGAAAGCATTCAAATTCATGCTTTTCATTCTACAGCACGTATTGTCGTAACAGAAAAGAAACAATACACCAACATTAATTTTTGACGAAAGGGGTAACCCCTCTTTTGGCAGAACCAAGCTCTAAAGATGTCATCTAATTAACTAATTAGCAACAAAGTACGAACACAANTGCGCACAAAGGAATGAGACCGCTCGGACACCGAGCCCACAGCGTGGTAGGGGTGGGGTTGCCCGCTCTTTTGTTTTTTAATACTACTACGCTGAATATTGTGTGCGGATTGGGTTGTCGTACAGGGGTACTACTACATGGTAAAATAAATCTCGGAGGCGAAAGCAGGATAATTATTATTTTTTTAGCAAGGAAATAAACTTTGTAATATGTTGAAAACGTTACAAGAAAGAAAACAGACGGACAGACAGGTTTATGTTTACCTTAAACAATATTAGTATACTTTTTCAGTTTGACTTTCCTTAACTCTTCTGCAAGTAAGTGCATCGGCTAACATTAGGTATGGTAGTTTGCGGAAAGCGCAGCGTAAGATGTCCACCCACAAGATGGACCGACGACCTCATAGAGGATAAAGATAGCTGGATGCAGGCCGCTACCAACCGGTCATTATGGAAATCATTGGCATATGTTCAGCTCTCAGAGTTGCTAAAATCTAGTAGCAGTGGGCATAGAGACGATGGTCGTTGGGGCAGGAAAGTTCTCGAGTGGCGACCACGGGCCGGAAGACGTAGCATGGGCAGGTCTCCCACTAGGTGGACCGACGATCTGGTGAAGGTCGCGGGAAGAACCTGAATGCAGGCAGCTCAGGACCGGTCGTTATGGAAATCTTTGGGGGAGGCCTTTGTTTGTCCAGAAATGGACGTCATTTTTCTGAAACGAACAAACGAACGATGTTCAGCAGTGGACGTCCTATGGCTGAAATGATGATGATGATGATGGATGTTATACATTACTTAGTGATCTCAATTCGTGCCAAATCCCGACTTATAAAAAGCGAAACGTGTACCGTTAATTCACCAGAAGCAAACAAAATGGTTATTTTTAACGCGTAAACAAATTCTAGCCGTGAACTTGGGCGAGCCTGCCAAGAGCGCGTTCCAACTTTGTATGGGATTGTCTTTCTTCTTAATGGAGCCAATGAAACAATAACAAACGATGTTTAATGTAATTTCAAAGATTTAGCGATATCATTACACGAACATACTTATTTTACAAGCTTTTATTTAGTGTCACTTGTCTGATGTTTATCATCCAATCACGCAAATTAGATCCCCTACCCGGTTATTACCTGAATAACATCGATTCTAAGTCTTAATCGATTTTGAAGACTATTTCTTATATTTTCTTGTTTTTTTTTATCCTTTTTTCGGTTTGAGTGTTATTTAATCTTTTTCTTATTTGTTTAGATAAAACATAATAATATTTTGAATTATCGACACAAACAACTGTTTTGTTGTTGTGAATCTGTACGCTGCATGTTTTCCAAATAAAGAAAAAAATAAAAAAATAACTATTATCTAAATTCTTCCTTGTTCTAAATTGTAGTGTGGATTCTTAATGATTTTGAATTGAAGAGAAGATCGTTTATTTTCCTATAATTTAAAATAAACGGTCTTCAATACCAAAGAAATTTTATCAGTTTCACTTATGTCTTTGTCTTTAGCTATTAGTGATTATAAGCATGGTGGTGTAATGGTGTTAGTCTTTATTTTATCTTTTCCCTTATATTTCATTCCCTATGTAGGATTAGGAAATTACTCTAACGGCATTTCATCGATCGATCAAGTTAAAATTACCTCAAGTAAGCAGGAAATTATGTTATTCCTCGATATTTAGAAAACACAATCAGAGTCGGTCAAGCCTGAGGGCTGTTTGTAAACTTTTCTACTTTGGTTCATAATCACCCGAAATTGGTAGTTAAAGACTCTATTTTTCTTTTCTTTATTGCAAATATTTACCTGGTAACAATAATAATTTAATAACAGTAATAATTTTGCATGCCTTAAGGTGGAAGATGGAGATACCTACTTGAAAAATTGTAACACCTACTGATGTAAACCCATTTTCGCAAAATAAATGATTTGATTTGATTTGGTTTTCTACATCGTATAGCTCTAGAGGTATCAGACCTACCAGTGTTTCTTTTGCAAGAGAAAAGATGATAAAAATATAAACTGTTTCATTCCTTCGTGGTTAAAACTGTCCACTAGTTTTATGGAATAGTTCATTCATTCCATCGTTCGTTTCATCCAAATGATGTCCACTGCTGGACAAGGCCTCCCCCAAGGATTTCCATAACGGTCCTACGCTGCCCGCATCCAGGTACTTCCCGCGACCTTCACCAGACTGATCGTCGGTTCACCTATCTCATAACTAAGTTTACTTCTCATAATCATGAATAGAAACTTTCAGATGGCAACTGTTTTAAACATAAAAGTAGGTAAAGTCCCTGCGTGGAAGAAAAATTTACAGCAGAGTTTTATAATTTTTGTCTTTTTCTGTCCCATTTAGAAAAGTGTGAAGATAATTTCGTAGCATAAGTTTCTATAAACCTACCACCTACGTACCGCACTATTTTCCGTATATCAGCCGTAGCAACTTAAGACACGATCTATCGCTTAAAGCATTTCCTTGTGCTAACAAGTTCCTTATTTCAAAGAACCGTGATAACCTTTACTTGGGCCCGTATTATGAAATGATAATTTAAGAAACGTATAAAAAAAATTGATACATAGTAATGACCCACCTTCTCTAAGTTTTTTTTAAGTCACCATTGTATCTTTGTACGGCACATGAAGTTAAACTCCTTAGCACCTTATGATGATTGCAATAAGTGCGACTTTCCATCATCATAGTCTTCATGATGCTGGAACTAGATGTGCAAATCGTCAACGCATAGCATGGCCTTCAACTCCTAAAACAGTGTGTGGAATCTATCAGCAACTTCATGGTTTTAAAGTTCAATTTACAAATGTTGATTTCCTATTTAACAAAAATATTTTAAAGGCTTGAAAAGGAATGAAACAGGTGGCAATAAATCAAACATTTACATGAGTTGATTGAAATTGTTGAATACCTCGAAAAATGGTGACCATGTAGTCAAATAGTTCCATTCTCCCTCTGTCCATCCCCTGTCTAAAAGCAACCTCAGTTGACTACTGGACATAATCCTCCCAAGCCCACCACTGCTGAACCCGATCTCTTCATATTCCAACGTTCCATTAAACCACTGATCGCCCCCACATTTTTATGTAGGTAAGTACCTATGTCGTTACATTTTGATAATTTTAATTCATCACAGTAATTGAGAAAGCATTCAAATTCATGCTTTTCATTCTACAGCACGTATTATCGTAACAGAAAAGAAACAATACACCAACATTAATTTTTGACGAAAGGGGTAACCCCTCTTTTGGCAGAATCTTTAGAGCTTCTAAAGATGTCATCTAATTAACTAATTAGCAACAAAGTACGAACAAAGAACGAATACAATGATCGGAATCTCCATTGAGGTTTATACCCATCGATTTAAGACAAGCAGCGCCAATTCTTGCTTTTGTTGGCTCGTTTCGGCTTAATGGCCCATTTGGTAACGTCAAAACTATACATATGTGCTTCAAAAGCGGCCAAAACCGAATCAAACCGGGCCAAAATATATGCGTAATTGTACCAGAAGAAGTAAAATACCTACCGACTATTGATTAGCTGGAAAATCTCCGGCTAATGATGATGGTGACAAGATTAGTCAAGATTATCAGGTCTTCTAGAGCCTTGATCATTATTTTTACACATAAGTTAGAGTAAAAGTGCTCGTTCCATAAAATAAGATTCCCCAACCCGTTTGACCAGCGTGGGAGTTTTAGCCAAATTCTCCATTTGCCTCTGGTAAATTAGAGAGGGTCGTGCTCTACCTTGGAGACTGAATGTCTTGAAACATTAGATCTTTCTTTAGAAAATACATACAATAGATGACTGAACATAAACACTGTAGCATTGTAAAATGTGTTATTTCAACCGCTTCTGTAGTCTAGTGGTAAGACCACCTGCTTCAGACGCAGAGGTCCCGGGTTCGATTCCCAGTGGGGGCAGATTTTTCTGTTCGGTTTGGTTGGTGATAGGGCTTGTTCTAAGTCCGCCTGGCTAGCTACCACCATCTTACCTAAGTCTGTCGCCATAACAACAATGTTAACAACATTGTTGTGTTCCGGCAGTTGAGGTAAGGTAGCCAGCTCCTCCGTGGTTGAGGATTGCGGGTGAAGCTCGCTTCCACCTTCGGCCTGATCGTCACTTACCATCAGGTGAGATACAGGCCAAAAGCTTCCTCGTTGAGGATAAAATAAAATAAATATTTTGCAAGAAAAATATACTCTCATATCAAATATAAATATCATCTCATGTAGACTTTAAAGTATTGTGATTTGCATTCCTTTTTCATTTTTGTATGACCTGCATTTTTTCACTATTCTACTAGACATTGTTTTACGCAGACATGACTCTAAAAAGAAACCATATTGACGTCAATGCACAAATATTGTCCTATGTCTGTGCCAGTTCGCGGAACCGTAGTAATTTCTCTAAACAAGGAGTAGCCGCCATGTTTAGGCGGCGGATATTGAGATGCCGCCATATTTGATGGTCAATGCCAATTCATCATTTTGTCTTTGGTTAGTTGGTATTGCGATTTGTAATCGTGAATTAATTAACTACATTTTGACTACAACATTCTAGTAACGTATGGTTTTTGTAGTTAGGTAACAAATAATTCCTATAGTAGTCCTTCCTTAGCCCATCTGGAGGATCTAAGAAGATATTAACACTTTTCTACTTCTTGAAAAGTGCTTTAACTATTCCCACCTCTTGTTCCTACCGCTGCAACTCATGTGTAGCCAGGATATACAGCTTGACCGCCAATAAAACCCAACTAGTGAAGGTCAAGTTTGTCCCGGGGGAAAGTTGTAGGTAACTAAGTGACAAGTGCTTTTTGTCCTCAAAAAAGTTGGGTACCTAACAAGGAAGTATCTAACTAAAACCAGTATTTATTCTGTGCTAAAACTCAGATAACTTTCATCGTATGTAATATTTCAGTGTCAACACGTCATCTCAGACCTTGACCTGATGATGCTGAACTAATTAATTACTATCAACATCGACGTAATTTTAATTGTTCATCACAACAATCTAGTTTCATAACTCGTGGAATCTCGATTCTTCTTAATCGATATCTATTGTGTCTCGATTCACTTGAAGGGATAACTGGCAAATCTAGCAATGATTCATCATCATCATCATTTCAGCCACAGGACGTCCACTGCTGAACATAGGCCTCACGCAATGACTTCCACATCGCACGGTTGGTAGCGGCCTGATTCCAGCGCGTTCCTGCTACCTTTATCAGGTCGTCGGTTCACCTAGCAAGGATTATTCCTTCCTTAATTCCTTTTTCCTAAAAAGTTGGAGTTGGTTTTAGAGTCTAAAACCTAGATACGAAACAATACACCCGCCATTAGTACCTACTTATCGCTCAGTTATGAATGGAGTCATTATCTGGCAATAGATCTGAATTGTTTAACATTCATGGCACGAGAATGTTATGACAAACAGTCAATCATTTTATGTACATACAGTTCGCGAAACTGAATCGCCATTTTGTCCTCTACAGATGCGACTTGAAACTATAATTATAATGAAGTAGGATAACTCGTGTTATTATGCTTCATAAAACTTCACTTTTTAAGAAAACTAGAATATAAATGCGTACAAAAATACAAGCTTTCCAAAATCAAATCTCCTATAATTGCACCACAATTGAGATGTTTGCGCGCCAAAAGGAATTTACATCAATTTCTTATGTTTGCCTTCTCCTAACAAATTTTACAAAACTTACTAATATTGCATTCTGTATTTATAAATCACATTAGGTATAGGACTAAATAAACGCACTTATTGTTGGAGAAATAAAGTGAAATCAAGGTCCATAATAATTACTTATTTCTTATCTAAATTACTCAAGTGTATGAATCCCAGACAGGGACCCCTTTGGAGGCGTTTCTAATCTAGAAGCAATTGAGATAATACAGTATTATATTGTTATTCGAGAAATGAAGTTAATAATCCAAATTAACTCTTTTTTGCGCAACATGGGCGGCGGCCATTACCGAAAAATGCGCGCGAAAAATATTTACAAGAACAACAAACTCAGATGAGACGAACCGGACTATGTAAATGTCCCGCCCACGTTAATTTATAATCAAATACACACGTGTAAATATTTTACGTAATAATAACACGTAAATTGTAGACTTTCATTTACTCAAGAAACATGGAATTACAGACCGTGGCTCGATCTATCGACCGCGTGAAACATCACGACTAAAGCTGTCACTGCGGAGCATGTAGTTCAGGAGTATGGTAATAGATGGCGATTGACTCGCTGAAAATATTTTATCAGAATCAGATATTGTCAATCATTTTTGTGAATGTTTGGACACTATTTAGGTATTTTATATCAGCTTATGTTAGTAAAATAAAGCACGTTCAATGTTCATACTATGCTAGAGTCGATAGATACACTTGTCGAAGCAACAATACATCAAGGATACAATAATGTAGAGTTCTGAAAATTTATTATCCGACATATCATTGTGGAAAACCTTGGGGGAGGCCTTTGTCCAGCAGTGGACGTCATTTGGCTGAAACGATTATCCGACAAGAAAATGATGGATTTGTTTGTACCCACTAATGAGGGCTATCGTTTTTATCTTTAACAGTTGGCACCCCTGGCGATTGACAGGACCTTACTCTACAGTGGCGCCATCTTGATGACTGCAAATGCGATAGTCCTCCTACCACTTTAGCGCTCACCAGTTGGTGCCACTGTCTTCGCTACTAGCAAGTAACAGGACCTTACTCTACAGTGGCTCTAACTGGTGAGCGCTAAAACGATAGCCCTCAACGAGATATGTCGCACAACATTTACGAGGAATTTTCACATCTCACCTGATGGAAGAAAGTAAATGATGAAATTTAAGTGATGATTAGGCCGAAGGAGGAAGCGAGCTTCACTCGGAATCCTCAACCACAGAGGAACCTATTTTTTGTAACTTCATGAACTGCCATGCTTTACATGATTGCCTTTTTCGGACAAAAAGGGAACAAACAGAGTAGGTACTCTTACTATAAAAAAGTTTGAATGCAAGTGAAGCGAAACCTACTTTTTAAGAATAACTTATAGTTTGGCACATTGACAGTTTTAGTATGGGAAATGTGTCAAAATGACAAGGATATTCTCAGAAGATATCTGACGATTGAAAAATCAGCCCTTAGTGACTTTTGGATGTATGAAAATTTTAAACTACTGTTCAGTGTTCAACATGCAAGTAAAGTTCAACACTGAGTTGTCTCACTTGGAAATTGAACCTAGTTCACCCAGAACTACTGCATGTTAGGACCACGGAGGCATTTAATAGTAAATGAAAGTGTGAAACAATAAATAAAAGCGACCGGCGCACGCGCAGTCCACTTGACCTGGATCGGCGCGTCCTTTACTCCATGTGCGGCGTGTTTTGCACGTGTGTCTCTGGCAGGGTTGTCACTAGAAGCTTTTTACAATGTCTTTGGTATTTGGGAATAAGCCCTTGAGTATATGAATTTTATTGTGAGACCTCTGGTTCTTCTGGAGCAAATCAAATCAAAAATAACTACTCACCTATTCAATTTTGACCAATATTTTGACACTTATGAACGTCACAGATAATAAAATAAAAGCGTGCTAAAAAAGATCTCCTTATCTTTTAGGAAGATAGTAAGTCACTGTACTCGTATAGGTAGAGCACGAAACTTCATTTCGTTTTGAATGACTTTCTCAAAATTTATTCGTAAACAACTCTTAAATTTTTTTTTCTGTGCTGCATTTCTTACACGTACTCTTTTTGAATTATAATGATCAATTTTCATTACCTGAGGTTACCAGTTTTAGATTAAGGTATTGAGACATACATTGACGTGTCGATTACACCCAGTCCCAATCAAACGAGAATTCCAATTTGACCAAGACGTATTCATAATCACATATCGTATTTTAAGGATCAAGAAATGTTAAAATATTGGGAGTTTATGCCCAAAAATAATCGGTTGCACGGCGAAAGGCTCCAGCAGTAGACTGACCCATGACGTTATTATGGATGATGATATAAAGGATAAATTATAGTGGCAACCCTATCGATCAGCTATGGAGCATTCGACCTTTCATATGTGTGACATTTCAATGCTGTGGACAACTGCCTTCGAGGGAGGACTGACGCGTTTCGTCACGCCTGTGGCTCTTAACACAATGGAATACATCATCTTAATTGTTGACGTCATTCTAGTAGTTGGTAGCTTAGTAGATATTTTAATTATTTATGTAGAGAGTCCTAGAGAGTCACACTAGTGCGAGTTTTGGTCGATCGTTTTGAGAATTAGGCCCCGAAGAGCTAAAAAGGAAACAGCTAGGGACTGGAATTCGCTGCCTGCTGCTGTCTCTCCCGAACACTTTAATCCGGGCCTTTTTAAGGCGAGAGTGAATAGTCACATGCAGGGCAGATATGCCATGCTAAGCTGCATCTCACTTACGCCCGATTCCCATATTCGATCTTCTATCCAAAGATTTCAGCTATCTTCAAATCTTAATCTACTGTAAATTGGTGTCCTACCTTTTTTATGCTAGACAAGGCAGGTATTTGACCGCAATCGCACCTGGTGTTAAGTGAGATGCAGTCTATGATGGTACTTATCTGCCCTGTAAGTGCCTATTCACTCTCGCCTTGAAAACGCCCGGATTATACCTGCTTTCCAATAATTTAATTCGTTTGTTAACGTTAACGTTTGTTAATATAACACCAGGTGCGATTGTGGTCAAATGTGTGTTGTGGGGGTCATTAGGCTGAAATGAAAAAAAGGTTCAAAATGAGAGCTAAATGCTGCTCTGAGGAAGCTTACCTACTAACAATTTACCGTCAACCTCCCAAATCTGATGTTTAAACAGTGCATTTATCTTTTCGACCACTAACTACGCAATTCTTGTATGCGCCCCAACTTCGCTATGTGGGTGTCATATTGTACGAATCCCACTTCTCTCTCGCCCGCAGTCTGCCTTAGTCCTTAACGTCTGTAACGGGAGTTGAAATAGCAATTAATTTTCAGTCTGTTTGCCAACAGTGTCCTCTATTGGACGCGTAGAATCAGGTCACTTCTTCAAACGAATGGAAACGACCGCTGAAGTAATTATTGTTACACGCATATTATAGTCATTAATTGTACGAGTAATGGGCTCTGTTATTGTTTGTATTTTTGTGGTTTAATCATCCTTGTTGAATAAACCAGTTTTGATTCCTATAAGTAAATGATCCTACAAGAACACAAACCAGCAGGGCTATAGGATGCACACCGTGATAAAATGTTATCGATGATTTTAGACTACAAATGTATGGGGCTATGGGCTTACTACGTAAAATCGATAAAATGGCGTGATAAACCCTTTTTAAATATTTTAAATTAATCATATTCACAATCTTAGGATCTATCATTATCATGCATATAATGTTGGAAGGCTATCGATCGATATAGATCTAAATATGACACGCCCTTTTGACAATGATGGCTTGAATTATTTCCCGCTATTTGACGAAAGATCTCTAGTAGGTACCTAAAAGATTATAACAATACAAAGTATTATGGGTATTTGTATAGAGTATGGATTTATTTTTATTTTCTTAGATATTGCAAAGCGAGCATGACAAAATCCACAATGACGAAGTTACAACATTAATGCAACATGATAATACCATTTCATGAGATAATTGACATGAATTTTCGTTTTTTTCCAGGTAAGCTCCGTCACTAGGATTACATATCGGAAAGTCAGCTTAGTGGTACGTACATATTTAAAACTTGTAGGTAACTCTCAAGACAATGCATAACTTTTGAACTAGATCCATTTCTATGGACTAGGTGCTTTAAGGACGATGACACATCCGAAGTTTACCCAAGTAATTAAAATGTTTGCTGAAACAGTACACTCGCATCAATATTATTGTAAACCTTTGAAAAAGAGGCTTAAAGAGGTGTTTTAGCTACTTTTCAGGAAAAAAAAACCTTTAATGCCTAAACCAAACATTCAAAATATTTTTTTATCTAGCGGCTTCTGCACTAACCATAGCTTGTGTCGCAGTAGCATAGAACAGTTTACTATGTGCTGCTATGGTGTTGAATTAGACTGTAAACAGAACTACATAAGACTGTAAAGTTCAGTTTAACGTGCAGTCTTATAATTAAGAGTATTGTATCTTACAATATTCTTTTGATCATTAAAGGTATCCTTGAACCGTTACACCAATACGTAGTAGTCATTAACCAAATATGAATGAAGCCGCCCGGGTTTAGTCCGGATCGATCCGGATTACAATTAATGTCCTCATCTAACCGACATTCTTGGCCTGGGAAAAATTAGCGGAGACAATGAGCGCTTATAAGTTATTAGCTGCCCGATAATAAATGGAAGTTGTTTGACAAATACTCCAGTTTATAGAAAGAGAACTAATGGATAATTTCTTCTTATACCTTTATTAATTTATGTTTGTCTCGAGACACTGTGCAGGCAAAGAGACGTGCAAGTACCATAATAGCTAATAAGGTAACTATTTTTAAATATGTACCGACATCTGTTTTCAGTTATAAATAAATAGGTTTGATGCAAGTACAAAAGAGTCTAGAAAATTGTTTAAAAAATGTTTATCTTTAATTATGGCAAATGGGAACTATAGATTAGTTCCAAAATCAGGAACTATGACGATAATCTAAAACTGGTTAAAATATATACATTTCACTACAAGACCCAAAATACTACCCTGAAGTAAACCTAAGATTTTTCAGAAAGAGACTACTGGACAAGCATGACGTATTGTGCCATGAAGTGAGACAATTTGAGATATTAGATGGCGCCACATTTGTCGTGTCTTATGAACAATACGTACGAGTATTTGTTCCTTGGAAAATTACGTCCAGCGCTATAGAACGCTTTATTAAGATATATCTTTCACTCTCCTTCCAATTGAACCGTTTTGTAATCAGCCTATTTATACTAACTATAAATACAACAGTCGCGTATGATTCTGAACCTTGTTCTATTATTGTAGAGCCTATTTTTACTTTGAACGAGATTTGGCAAACGTAATTCTCCCGTACGTCAGCAAACGTCATCGGCTAGAGCGAGGTTTCCACTTTGAGTCATTACGATTGATTCCGATAATGGATATTTTTGAGTTAGGGAAATAAACTTAATTATATCAATCATACATTTTCCTAGAATATTTAATGGTTGGTTGGTTTGAGAAATGGTTGATAAGAATCTTTGGAAGTTTTGGTTTTATGCCTTAAATTAATTAGAAGTATTTAGTATTTAATTACGTCATATCCTCCTACTGGTAAAATTTCTAACTCACCAGTTATTCTATACCAGCACAACCTTATACGCTTTCGTTTGTTCATAAAGAAACCCCATCAAAACTTTGGAATTTTTGTTTTGTATGTATTTCATTACTATAATTGACCAGGCTATTCTATAATTTGAATAAAACAAATTTTATTCTAATTTACACTGGAAATCAACCATTTACACGTATTTTAGCCTATTAATTACCATTGTACCTAACCTGTTTCACTGTACAATGGTCAGCTTCGAGCTCATATAAATAAACTATCACAAATGCGCAAATTACTCAGATTGAGAAATCTCTTTTTTCAGTAATCTACGGCTAGCACGAAAAACTTTCGAGTTCGAATCGTTTGCGTATTCGAATCGCCATCAAAAGATTTAGTACGAAAACTGCAACAGTGCCCCTGCGAACGTGTCGTAAAGTGAACTTAGTATGAGAAATGGATGTACGAAACTTATTTTGAGAATCAAAATTTTCACGTTATCGTTTAATTCAAAAGTTGTGTATCGAATTTTATCGAAAACGCAAACGATTCGAAGACGAAAGTCGTTCATGCTAGAGGTACAGGGTGGAACCAGCCAGCAGCGGTCGTCATGCGACGTCACTCGGGCGAATAATCTAATTCCGCTAACGTCTGGTGCCAATCGCGTCACGTACTATTGAAGGCATAATGTGGGGCCTCATGAGGCAACATGTCTGTAGTAAGAAATCTTGTTTGTAAATCATCTATACCCGTATTTAGAGAACTTTGAAAATGCTACAGACAGCGATTAACTGTGTAGGTTCCTGCGGTAGTGAAGCGGTATATCGTGTCACTGATTGACTGACTCAATCTCGGAAACTGCAAGTGCTAGGATTCTCAAATTTTGCACGGGGGTAACGTAGTGTTCTAAGAACGGATTTTACGAAACTCCACCCCTAAGAGGGTAAAACGGGATCCACGCGTACAAAGTCGCGGGCGGCCGCTAGTGCTATTCATACTATAGCAGTGAAAAACCGACGATTGTTGTGTGAATAGGATTCCAATATAATTAAAGGGAGTTTTTTCAACACCTTCTGCCCCTAGAGGCGTAGAAATATTATTATTATAACGAGAAAATTTAATTATTTCTTTACCTGATTATCTCCGAAAATTTAATTATTTAAAAAGTGTAGTTTTTTTAAATTATTTAAATCACTACAGTTAATTATTATTCCTAAATATTACGATTTTCCATTAAAGAAGAATAACAGTGCTGTTGGAACAATAAACCTTGATTGCAACGATGATCGACCGAGCGTGTATAGAAATACGCGTGTGCTCACAGGTGCGTGGCGGCCCTGACTGATTTGCAACTTGAAGTTGTCGCGCGCTGTAGGTAATTATCTCGGCCGGCATAGGCGAGTGACGGAGGCCTGCCTGAACCTACAATGTATCAGAATGAAATGTGAAACTGGACCGAGAGATGGCGTTGGGTGAACGTTGACTCGCGATTCGTTTTGATTTTTTCCGGATTAACATATTCTTGTATTGTAGATGAGAGTTTGAAAGTATTTATTGCGTTATAAATTTTTGAAGCACTTCTCTCATCCTAACTGGATGTGAACAGTGCGCAGAATAGTGACTGTATACGCAAGAAATACTGCAATATCGAAGTGAATAACGTATTGAAGCTCTGTAGAACAGTATAACTTTATTGTAATCTATACTAATATTATAAAGCTGAAGAGTTTGTTTGTTTGTTTGGTTGAACGCGCTAATCTCAGGAACTACTGGACCCTTTCGGGGGCCCCCACCACTTAAGCACAACTCCGTCGAAGTCGAAAATCTAGGAGAATCTTAAGGGGCAACCAATGAAGCCATTAAAGCAATAAAATCTTTTGTAGGAATAATTTCCGATTTAAAATCTAATTCTACTGGCCTATTATCACAGGCATTAATTTTTGCTTGAACTTGAAGCGAAAAGAGCGTCATAATGACTTTACATAGAAAATGTAAGGCTGCGTTGCACCTTCTTACTTTAACCAGTCAAAAATCTGTCAAACTCCATACAAAAAGCACCGGTTATCGTTATAGTTACCGTTAAAGTTAGGTGGTGCAATTCAGTTAAAAAATATTTTAACGTCATGTCATATCCGGAGGCTCTACATCGTAAGATTTTGATCCATTACTTTATTATTTAATATTTAAATATTTATTCAATGATAGATAAAGAAATTGATAAGAAGTCTTCTTGCCTCAGAACGCCCACTTATTTTTTATCTGTATCCAAGTGCTTATAAGATTCTAAGAAAGAAGAAGTCATCCTACTTCCTTCTATCCTACCACCTACTAATTCTTACTAATATTATAAATGCGAAAGTTTGTCTGGATGTTAATATGTTTGATACTCTTTCACGCAAAAACTACTGAACGGATTATGATGAAACTTTACAGTATTATTGTTTATAACCCAGAATAACATATTGGGAAATTTATGACGATCTGTGACAAACTAAATTTCACGCGGGTGAAGCAAGAGTATTTAAATACAATCTAGTTGCCATGTTGGGTAGGTACGTGACAGCTGGAAGTCGTATTGATATTTTACATTCAGTAATTGCCACTTGACTGCGAGCTGTGAAAACATACTTGTGGTCATTTAAGCAAATAATAATGTCTCCATTATTTATTTGTCTTGTTACATCGTTTGCGTTTATACCGTCTGGGTCTGAGGCTACGAATGTGGTGTCCGACTCTATGAGATGGCTATGGTGTCCGACATTGCTTTCGAACATGTTGTGTGCATGCTTGTTGCGATGTCGGAGAGCGAACATGAGGTCATGTGATACATTTGCCATTTCTTCTTGCCGTACTAATTATGCGATGAACTAATTCAAAATCAAAAAATCAAAATCAAAAATATTTATTCAGTTTAGACCACAAGTGGCACTTATGAACGTCAATAGAAAATAATAAAAAAAGAAAAAGGTAGCCCTTATGGGGCACTTTACATGTCTCCTTATCTTTTGGGCCCTACCAAACCAATTATGCGATGAACCGATTTAATCTAAGATCAATGAAATTGTATAACTCCAAATACTGTCACTTAGATATTTTCAGCCTAAAACCAAACAAATTTAGGTCGTTGTTAAAACAGTAATTACCTATTTACTGTTTTAACAACGATGCGATATTTCGAGTTTAAATTAATTGCCAAGTCACTGTATTTAACATAGAATCTAAAAAAAATATTTTCTTTTTCTGTTTCTGTTTACTCAATTTTTAAAAACGATACCTATGTATAAACTATTTGTGAAAACTATTTTGGTAAATGTGAAGTTTAATTGGTAACTCTATATGTGTTATAGAATGCTGTTTGTTTTCCTAACAATAAAATAAAATAAAAAATAAACATCGAAGCTTGGAATGATGACATTTCAGTCATCCGACAGTCAGCATGGTTCAAGCATAAAAAGGGTACTGACTTAAGTGAGAAGGTTCATCATCATTTCAGCCATAGGACGTCCATCGCTGAACATAGGTCTCCCCCAATGATTTCCATGTTGATCGGTTGGTAGCGGCCTGCGTCCAGCGCCTTCCTGGTACCTTTATGATGTCGTCGGTCCACCTTGTGGGTGGAGTGAGAAGGTTAATAGTTAGCAATATAAGTAATAATGTCGCCTATTTGGTAATTGAAAAGTGTCTCTTTAAAGTGTGGTAAAGATAGTTTATTTTAAGGTAGGGGTTGATGAAAAACAGGGTTATTGTCGATTTTCCATAAAATCGATACGTCACGAAAAAAAGCATGTGTAAAGACGTCCACTGCTGGACAAAGGCCTCGGGACCAAGGATTACCACAAAGACCGGTCCTGCGCCGCTCGCATCCAGGCACCTCCCGCGACTCTCACCAGATCGTCGGTCCACCTAGTGGGAGGCCTGCCCACGCTACGTCTTTCGGCTCATGGTCGCCACTCGTCTTCGTTACTTTCAATATAAGGAATTTTGAAAGAAATATGGCGAAGCGACTTTGTCAGTTTCTATTCTCTCGTACCTATATTTTCGCTCATCGACATTTTCTAGTGTAGAGCGTATATTTTCGCTCGTGTAATCCAGCATGCACAACATCTGTGATCGGATCCATCTGCTCATCCTAGATCATCTTGTATATTTGTTTGTTCATCCGTAAACACTACAATTACTACGGCTCTCTTCTCCAAGTGTGCTGCATGCTACTATTACTAAAGTACAGTACTCAATTCTTCGAGGTACTTTGTAACGAAATTTATACTAAAGTACTTAGTAGAGCTTCGGTCTATTTTATAAACTAACTTATCTTAGATCGTTTTTAGCCTAGTGTAGTCCACTGCTGGACAAAGTCTTCCACCAAGAATTTCAGGAGTAATCTTCACAAGAATCGTCGGTCCATATTCCAACGAGTGGAAGGCCTCCCTATGCCAGGTTTTCTAACCATAAACAAAAAATACTGTTCTCATTCTTATGACACTTAAATTAATACAAGCTACATAAACCACCGGTCTGTCCAAATTCTTTAAACTTTAGAAACCCTCCCTCTTGTACTATATTTAAGAGAGATATAGCTAAAGCCAAATATTAAAATTTTAGGAATTTATACAGTAGTCTTTGTATAAAGCAAATTGTTCAGCTCATCTCATAAGAGGCGTCTGACACTGACTCATGCGCACGTGTGTTGATGAGGATGTCCTAGACATAAAGAATTTAAGACCAGTCGCAAAAATTATGATTTCCTGAATCTATTTATAAATACTAATACCCGAAGTCGGTAGAGACTCAGAAACAAACATTAAATGCATATTGTAACAGTTTTGGTTATATTTTTTACTGCCTCGATTTTTCAAAAGGCAATAGAAATAGAAGGTAATAGTTAAGTACATTGATTTAAAATTCTACTTGTGAAATGATCTATGTTTTTTCTATTTCTCATTGATAACATGCGATTCTAACTCTTAATAACACTGCACCAAATAAGGCAATTTTTTTCCTAAAATGAGAGAGCCTAAACTAAAATGAGCCTGCATGAAAGAGGGAATTTACAATTTAGTAATAACGTTTACGCGTTCTAATCTTTTGTCACTGTTAGCTTAAACAATTTAAATGTAAATAAGATACTTTAGGTGTATCGTACGAGTATACTACGTTTAAAAAGAACGTAGTTTCATAGATACAAAGTAGTAGGTATTCTTTCAATGTATTGCGTATTTATTTACGTTTACCTGCGGTACGTCACATCTGACGCACCAAGGAGCGCCCCAAAACCGTCGTATTTTTAGGGTTTACGCGGGAACCTTGCTCATCACGGCTAAGATGTAAATCTTCGTGAATTTAAGCCGTAATTTTAGCAACCCTAACCGTCTGGCCGTCTGGCCAGTCTCGGTTTCAATTAGGTTTTCTATTTTAGAATACACGCTGGTAGAAGTACGAATACCCGGCGCGCGCGCACCCGCGAGTATCTCTCACGATTTGACTGCATTTTAAATGTGGAAAATTGTGCAGTAAACAATAAACGGTCGCAAAATGGCGGATGACATTAGGCTGTCAAAATTGGCGCGCGAAAGTTGACGCCGCGAGTGGCCAGTGCTAGACCAAGGAGTTTTTTGTGCAGTGTTTTGTTTTGGTGCGGTGTCTGTGTTTGTATTGGCTGTGTGTATTGTTTGCCAAGGATGTGCAGTTGGAAATAACGGAGCGTTGAAAGTAGACAGAAATTCGGTGAGCCGTTGACAGTTGTCGGAAAAATACATTGCGCAAATTACATTATACGGGAACTGAGTAATTAGTGATAATTATTCGGTGACTCGTGCAACTATTAAAAGAAGTGATATCGAATTAGTTCAGTTTTAAAACCACTGCAATGGTTTATATTTTAATTAAGAATAATTTAAGGGAATTAATTAAACCAATTTAAAATGCAATTTAATGTTTGGGTAACGTCAAATCAAATGATAAACAAAATTTTGTGTCTTATATTCTAAAAATATATTTATTACGAGTAAGAGCTCTTATCAGTGATAGTGATATGACAACTGAAACCTTTCGTAATCTGATCAGCTTCAGTTCTCGTGTTTTTGATAAAATGAGATTGTTTACTCTGCAGACTGCAGATAACATGAAATTTTACTGAAATATGGCTTCTTATTGTTTTACTAGCTGTGCCCGCGACTTCGTACGCGTGAAAACCCGTTTTCGCAACATTTTTCATTGTTGCTCTGCACCTATTACTCGTAGCGTGAAGGTATATAGCCTATAGCCTTCCTCGATAAATGGGCTATCTAACACTGAAATAATTTTTCAAATCGGACCGGTAGTTCCTGAGATTAGCGCGTTCAAGTAAACAAACAAACAAACTCTTCAGCTTTATAATATTAGTTAGATACCACAAAAGATAATTATGTCTAAGGCCATAAATAATAAGGATTTGTCAGATAACGTGATGTAAGGAGCTTCAAACCAATATACTTTAGCATTCTTACTATCAAATAAGGTCAACTAACATTGACAAATTGTCTCTACCTTTAATGATGTGCAATTTATCTTTGATAGCGAAGAAAAATAAAATTTGATATCACTGACAGATAAAATAGAATACCTAATACTTATTCCTATGTTATGTAAGGCTGAGATGCATAACCTAACTTTAACCGTAACTATAACGACAACCGGTGTATTTTGAATGGTTGCACCATCTTATTCTAACAATTAAAAACGATAAGTATGTCAAACTCCATATAAAATACACCGGTTATTGTTATAGTTAAGGTTACAGTATGATGGTACAACCCAGCCTTCTTTTGGCGTAAACTACACACTCTTATGTTTGTGGTAGGTACCACCAGGCTACAAAACAACCAGAAAAAATAAAATTATTGATGCAAATTAAACAGACAATATTATGCAAAAAATTCCACATGACTCATAACATTATACAAAGTTACGAAAGCTCCTGAAACATATTTACAGTCTGGACTGTATCATTATTGTTTACCGCATCGATCCAATCGTTGTATGTATATGTAGGTATTGGTATTCACGCATCATTTTTCAAAACCACATCTCTACGTTCGCGTTGTACAGACAACTACTTACTTACCAACAAGTTAAAAATGTAAAGGCATCTTAATACAAAATACAAATTAAGGGGTGATCAAATACAGATTTTTTTTGTATGGGACGAACATCGCCGAACGACAAAGTCGAACCTTAACTTCGATCTCCTATGTTCTGATTAATTTCGTTGCGGGTTCAATGACAGTTTAGCTTTCCCGGGACAAACTTAACCTTCACTGGTTGGGTTTTTATTGGCGGTCAAGCTGTAGATCCTGTCTACACGGGAATTGCAGCGGTGGGAACGAGAGGTGGGAATATCCCGTATGGGAGGTCAAAAGCTCTCCATACTAATTGATTTCAGTTATAATTTACGATCAAATTAAATTATGACTGATCAATATACATTAATAAACAAATTGTCAAAATAATAAGTGAAAAAATAGTAATAATAGACAATGATTCAGGTTTTTCTAGTCTAATGAATCACGTTTTCAGACACATTACAAAAATTCCTCACGTTTCTTTCAGCATTCCGTTGTAATTACACTATGTCTTGGCATGATCTTTATTTACAATTTTATCTACGAAAAACACGCGCTCAAATCTTACGGGCTTATGTATTTATTTTATTTTCACTTGTGATTACGAGTATCCACGTGGCAACTAGTATTGTTTGTCTTTGAATTGAATAATTAGTAGAGCTTTTACATGAGCCTATTGGATCTAAATGTAGTTAATTTTTGTTTAATTAAATTAAGATTTTTTTAACTCTATCAGATCAGCTCTATGGAATGACGGGCGTTCATTAAAATGACGCGTATTGGGGAGGACTGTGTTAAGCTATGAAATGAATGATAATGATGATGATGATGATGATAATTTTCTCTATCATTGGCCGCCAGAGGGACTCGAATCATCGCAGTATTTTTGTTCTGTACGTGAATCAAGACCATTTAGTACAGTAGATAAACGTAAGGCATAAACTTATTTCAAAGTCAAAGACAAAGTCAAAATTTCTTTATTTGTTTAGACTAATAAATACATAGTTCTTACAAATCGTCATTTTGCTCTTAAGGAGCCTCTACATGTCTCATAATCTTTTTACCCTACCAGCGCTTCGAGACCAACACTTGGCAAGTGCTGAGAAGAAGAGCCGCAACAACCTCAGTCACCACTGTCTGCCGATATAAATAGTAGTAGTAGGTACATTCGATTCAGGAGCAGTTCACTGAATTTACCATGCATTCTTGTATGGTGTATCTTATAAGAATGGGTATACAAGATTGCGTGGTATATTAAACAAGGTAGTGACGTGCTAATATCTAGACTTACATATTAAGATACTAGTAGAAATGGATTGGATTGGATGGTTGAATGGATTTGGAAAGATGACATAACTGATATGCTTCATTTGACTCTTCAGGTTGGTTGTATTTCAGTCCATAATGAATGTTATGGATAGAGTTAAGAGTTAGATATATTGTTTACTGAAACCTCAGAAAAAATGCAGTTAAGTGTCAGTAATCATGCCTTTTTTGTCACTTTTGTTCGGTATGTCATTGTACCCTCATCATGAGCAATAATTAATTCATACCTTCCTATCTGTACTTTTTGACCTTGTAGTTATTTTTTGTATTCCTTTATTTACTTCGCTAAAACTAATACCGTTGAATTGTTTATTTCTCCATTATAGGTTGTTTTACACGTATTAAGTTTTTAAGTTGGTCACTCAATTTTAACTTACTTTTACTTAAGTGATTAATTGCATGTAAACACAGAATTTTAGCAAGTTAAAATTTAGTTATCACCAAAATTTTACGTTGCAACTTAAAATTAAATTAAAACGTTACCGACTTAACAACAATAAGCTATAGACAAATTAAAGTTTATACTAAACGTTGCATTGGTGGAAATTTTACACAGTTTTCTAAGCTTAACCACTTGTGATACGGTAATCGTTCGTATCAGACTTTATCAGCTTCTAGTGTTTTAAATACGATATCTTTATCAATCAGACAGCGCAGATAAGTTCATAAACATTTAGTCTAAATCTTGCATGAAAGATTGGGAAATCCTATTTAGTGGATAAACGTGACTACGTTACGGGATGACGTAATTACGGGACTGTTCCCACCTCTCGTTGCCATCACTACAACTCCTGTATAACCAGAATCTAGTTCTAGATCCTTGACCTCCCCAACACGCCTGGCCAGCGTGGGGAGTGCAGACCAAATCCTCCATTTGCTCGTTAATTAGAAAGGATCTTGCGATCGCAGTGGAGACTATTTAGACCTGATGATGATAATGATGATGATGATGAGCCTTGACCACCGATTACAACCTGACCAGTCAAGGTCAAGTTTGTCTCAGTCAAACTGTCATTGGATCTGCATCGAACTTTTCTTTCTTTGGTGGTTAGATAGTAAAGTGTCACCCTAGAGTGAATTGAGTCGCAACAGCCGTGTTACACTTGAGTGAATCTTAATTCACCCATTGTACCAACCCGAATGATAGACGAAAAAGTAGATAGGCCTAAGACAGTTAAATAAAAAAATATTTTGAAGAAAGTGATTTAGTCAATATGTAAATTGAAATAGCGACTAGTGGAATAGGGCAATGCTTTGTCTACGTGACTAATAATGATTGTGATCTAGTTCATATTGGTGGGATTGACTCATATATCTCGATTTCAATGATTGAAAACGGCCCCTTATCGATAGAGTTCAACGTTCGATGTCTCAATTGACATGATTATAAATGGTTGGTATGATTCTTTTTAATCACATATCGTTTTTGCATTACTTGTTTGCAACAAAGAAAGGCTACCTATAGACAGACTTGGTCTGATCTGTATTTTTTATTGTTATTATTATCAGCTGTCACTTAACAAAGTGAACTATCATTTTAGGGTATTTCGTTCGTTCGTTCGTTTCAGCCAAATGACGTCCACTGCTGGACTGACTGACTGGTTTTCCACAATGAACGGTCCTACGCTTTAGGGTATAGAATTCCTCCCTAGAATTTACGAGTTTATGAGAATCGGTTAAAAATTGTATGCAATCTGACGAAAACAAGAGCTGTGTACATTAATTGGGTAAATAGGTGATCATGACACTCTCTCGTGCTCTTAGAGCGTCAATAACACGAACATATTTGCAGATACAACAATTCGATTATTAAATCGATTCCCAACCATCGATCGAGTGGAGCATCTCAATTGCCTCAATAGGGTGCGCGTGCGGCGCTCGCGTGACGACATTAGCGTGTCAGACAAGGGCCCTCGATATAGTTACAACTACAGTTTACTAACTATTAACTATACTCTGTAGGACAGTGGTTCCCAAAGTTGACTCATCTAATACAAGTTTCCAAAATCGGGACCCACCTATAGGAAATTTCGCCCGCTGCCCAGCGGTTGGATCGGTAGGGTGGTGTGTCGTTCTACAGGCAGGGCCCATTCAATGTTCGCTCCCACCCACCACTGGGTCGCGACCCATAGTTTGGGAAACCCTGCTTAAGGACATTATCCATACTTTCCTGTCGTAGTGCTTATCTGAAGTATGTTTACATCCGTTGTTGTAGCATCAAGATTTACTTAGCTGACTGAGCGACTAGATGACACCATGTCAAAGAGTATAACAATTTATTCGTTCGTTCGTTCGTTTCAGCCGAAAGACGTCCACTGCTGGACAAAGGCCTCCCCCAAGGCAACAATTTATAATTAATTCAAATTGGCATATAGGCTGGAGAATGGAGAGATACGATTGCAACAAAGTACGGTCAAATCATCCTATTTCTTGGCAGATAACCAGGATAGGAAGTTGCCGTAGAATCTATCTAAAAAAAGGTATTCAAGTATGTTTATATCCGTAGTCTAGTACCCATAGAACAAGCTTTGCTTAGTTTGGGACTAGCGGCGCAGTGTAAAATGTTCAAGGATATTTATTATTTATTATCTAAAATAGAGGTTTTCCTCAAGTAGGAGTATTACTAATTTTAAGAGTAATACTAGCTTTTAACTTTTACCGGAAAGATCAAGTAATTTCTAAACTCAAGATTTCTAAACCCTACTACTGATTGAAAAACTCCTTTTCTTACCTGACTGCGCCAGAAGGAGGGTTATGTTTTTTGTGTAATTTCTTTCTTTTCTTGACTTGTCTGTTCTATCTAACTACCACCGTTAAATATTATGGTAATCCACAATGACAAAAATCCTATTATTAGCCTTATCCAACCCGCATGTTTATTATTGAAACTATCAGCCCTCATGAATAGAAAATAATCGTGTGAATTCATAATCCAGTTAGACATTAGACGTTAGCACATTAAGCTAAACATTGGCTTCTAATGCGGTTGGAATAAGGACGAATTTACTACAAAAATCTATAGTTTGATGTACTGTTGACTGTACTTAATTGCTATTGTTATCAATGGGAAAGAAAGGACCTCAGCCCCACACGGCTTCATGTCACTTCGGTACCTATACTTTTGCACAAATTAATAACAGCCTTGTTAACCCCTTTGTACTGATATGCTTGTGTTCTGAGTGGGCACCACAATATTCCAACGGCGGGTTTTGAACCAGAGTTCCTCGGATCTCGAGTCGGCCAGTCCGACATCTTCACTGTTCGGCTATTGTCGCTTTTACAGTATTAGTGCATATCATCTAACATTGTCATATTTTATGGAACGATTGTCATCATCATCAAGTCATTTAGTCTCCACTGTATGAGCACGACCCTTTCTAATTTACCAGAGACAAATGGAGTTGACCTGCACTCCCTAAACTAGCCAGACTGGTTGAGGAGGAGGTCAAGACAGACAAAACACAAACATAACAGAAAAGAGGAGACAAGCCTGATGTTCTCATATTTATCTCTTCATCATCATAATTAGGTCATTTAGTCTCCACTGCAGAAGACAAAGTGGAAGTAGTTCTATTATTTGTGTCTTCAAACCGGGAATTGCTAACAACTTTTTCCTTAACTGTAAAGCTTAATCCATTTATGTTTACGCCAATGGTCCCTCATGTTATTTATACGTTTATATCATGTTTGTAACTCGACTAACGTGATTCATGTGTGTTATTGCACAAAACAAGTTCACCATTTTACTAACATGTCCTTTTAGTTGGACTTTCACCTTAATCTGGTTTCTCATCGTAAGGTCGCTTGTGAGAAGTTATGACATTGTCTGCTCCTCCGGACCGGTCTTAAGTCCTGCATCAAAAGGAAGGAAAAGAGGACAACAGTTGCGTCACCGTTTCAGTTGTAATTTACCTGTTGTGCACCTGATAATGCGCGGGCGCCGGTCCTCCATAACTGGCGTATCACTCGTCAGTGTCAAGCCAGACTCCGTTGCGAGCGGACGTGTCTANAGTACTAGTTCTATTTTGATGATCATCAGTGAGTGAGTGAGTGTCGTAAATGCGAAACTTTGCTTTCGCTTAACTTCGGAACTAAATGACCTACAGACTTGAAATTTTGGATTTTAAGTATGTGATTATAGCTTATTAGATGACGAAAATTTCTGCGTTCTGGTCTTATCCAGAGGTTCTCAAATAGGGGCCTGAAAATGCGGCGAAATGGTTCCAGTAAAGGATGGTACGGCAGTGTTTGCTTCGCGCTCGACTTGGCGGGGGCACTGCCGTGCCCCCAGATAGGGGTGATCAAATACAGATTTTTTTTGTATCGGACCAACATCGCCGAACGACAAAGTCGAACCTTAACTTCGATCTCCTATGTTCTGATTAATTTCGTTGCGGATTCAATGACAGTTTAGCTTTTCCGGGACAAACTTAACCTTCACTGGTTGGGTTTTTATTGGCGGTCAAGCTGTAGATCCTGGCTACACAGGAGTTGCAGCGGTGGGAACGAGAGGTGGGAATATCCCGTATGGGAGGTCAAAAGCTCTCCATACTAATTGATTTCAGTTATAATTTACGATCAAATTAAATTATGAGAGATCAATAAACATTAATAGACAAATTGTCAAAATATAAGGTGAAAAAATTATAATAATAGACAATGATTCAGGTTTTTCTAGTCTAATGAATCACGTTTTCAGACACATTACAAAAATTCCTCACGTTTCTTTCAGCATTCCGTTGTAATTACACTATGTCTTGGCATGATCTTTATTTACAATTTTATCTACGAAAAACACGCGCTCAAATCTTACGGGCTTATGTATTTATTTTATTTTCACTTGTTATTACGAGTTTCCACGTGGCAACTAGTATTATGTTTGTCTTTAAATTGAAGAATTAGTAGAGCTTTTACATGAGCCTATTGGATCTAAGTGAAGTTATTTTTTGTTTTATTAAATTAAGATTTTTATAACTCTATCAGGTAGGTATTGAGGAGGCTATATTTAGCTATGTACCTAATATCATAGACCGATGATCATGATGATGATTATTTCTATCATTGGTCTTCTTCTTCTCCTTCGCTTGTTCTGTATACGAAATAATTATGCTCTAAGACATAAACACGACAGGCATAAAATGTATTTGGAAAGATGACATAACTGTTACTAATAATTTTATTATCTATGCTTCATTTGACTCTTCGGGTTGCATTTCAGTCCATACGGATAGAGTTAAGACTTAGATCCTACTGGCATCTATATTGTTTATTTCTTCATTTATTAATTGTTAACTGACACCTCAGAAAATAATGCGATATAGTTTCAGTCGTCATCATCATCAACAGCCCTTTACAGCCCACTGCTGGACTATGAGCCAGGGTTGTGCCATAATCTCCACGCTTGGCAAACGGATTGGAGATCGCTGCTGCCCGTTGTCTGTTTAATGTGTAGTCCCTAAGTCGCCTCTTACGACACCCGCCTACTCTTCCAGTAGGGAATTAGGGATTGGTGACAAATATATTCTACTCTGCCGCCACCACACGGCGTTGCGCATAGTTTCAGTAATCATACTGTTTTTGTCACTTTTGTTCGGTATGTCATTGTGCCCTCATCATGAGCAATAATTATTTCATTCCTTCTTATCTGTATTTTTTTACCTTGTAGTTATTTTTTGTATTGGTGGAAATTTTACAAAGTTTTCTAAGCTTAACCACTTGTGATACGGTAATCGTTCGTATCAGACTTTATCAGCTTCTAGTGTTTTAAATACGATATCTTTATCAATCAGACAGTGCAGATAAGTTCATAAAAATTTATTTAGTCTAAATCTTGCATGAAAGATTGGGAAATCCTATTTAGTGGATAAACGTGACATCTTTACGGGATGACGTAATTACGGGACTGTTCCCACCTCTCGTTCCCACCACTGCAACTCCCGTGTAGCCAGGATCTACAGCTTGACCGCCACAAAAACCCAACCAATGAAGGTCAAGTTTGTCCCGGGGGAAAGTTAAACTGTCATTGGACCCGCAACGAAATTAATCAGAAGAACATAGGAGGAGTTCGAAATTAAGGTTCGACTTCCCTCCATTGCAAATCCTATTTAGTGGATAAACGTGACTACTTTACGGGATGACGTAATTACGGGACTGTTCCCACCTCTCGTTCCCATTACTACAACTCCTGTATATCCAGGATCTAGAGCCTTAACCAAGAATTCTTTTATAATGCGAACAGTTAGGGACTGGAATTTGCTGTCTGCTGCTGTCTTTCCCGAAGACTATATCCGGGCCTATTCCAGGCGAGAATGAATAGACACTTCAGTGCAGATATGTACCATCCTAGACTGCATCCCACTTAACACCAGGTGCGATTGTGGTCAAATACCTATGTTGTTATGTATAAAAAAAGCAAACTAACCAAACCAGTAAAGGTCAAGTTTGTCCCTCTGCTTTGGATCTGCAACGAACTTGTCTTTCTTTGCTGGTTAGATAGCAAAAGTGACACACCAGAGTGAATTCAGTTGTAACAGCCCATATGATGGACGAACAAGTAGACAGACCTAAAATAGTTAAATAAAAAAATCTTTTGGACAAAGTGATTTTTCCAGTCAGGCAATATGTAATTCAAAGTAGCCAACAGTGGAATTAGGCAATGCTTTGTCTATAAGTGACTAATAATGACTAATTGATCTAGTTCATATAAACTTCCACATTGGTAGGATTGACTCATTTAATCTCGATTTCAATGATTGAAAACGGCCCCTTATCGATAGAGTTCAACGTTCGATGTCTCAATTGACATGATTATAAACGGTTGGTATGATTCTTTTTAATCACATCATTTATGTCTTACTTGATTTTTTTTTGCAACAAAGAAAGGCTATAGACAGATTTGGGCTGATCTTTTTTTTATTAGTTCCATATAAATTGGTAGTACCTACATAAGGCGAACTTAAAGTCATAATGTATGCTCCTTCGTTTTTGATTCGAAAAATTGACCTTTAAGCTATTATTATCAGATGTCACTTAACAAAGTGAACTATCATTTTAGGGTATTTCGTTCGTTCGTTCGTTTCAGCCAAATGACGTCCACTGCTGGACTGACTGACTGGTTTTCCACAATGAACGGTCCTACGCTTTAGGGTATAGAATTCCTCCCTAGAATTTACGAGTTTATGAGAATCGGTTAAAAATTGTATGCAATCTGACGAAAACAAGAGCTGTGTACTACATTAATTGGGTAAATAGGTGATCATGACACTCTCTCGTGCTCTTACAGCGTCAATAACACGAATACATTAGCAGAATACAACAATTCGATTATTAAATCGATTCCCAACCATCGATCGAGTGGAGCATCTCAATTGCCTCAATAGGGTGCGCGTGCGGCGCTCGCGTGACAACATTAGCGTGTCAGACAAGGGCCCTCGATATACCAGTTACAACTACAGTTTACTAACTATTAACTATACTCTGTAGGACAGTGGTTCCCAAAGTTGTCTGGGTTACGTACGACTCATCTAATACAAGTTCCCAAACTCGGGACCCACCTATAGGAAATTTCGCCCGCTGCCCAGCGGTTGGATCGGTAGGGTGGTGTGTCGTTCTACAGGCAGGGCCCATTCAATGTTCGCTCGCGACCCACCACTGGGTCGCGACCCATAGTTTGGGAAACCCTGCTGTAGGACATTATCCATACTTTCCTGTCATAGTGCTTATCTGAAGTATGTTTACATCCGTTGTTGTAGCATCAAGATTTACTTAGCTGACTGAGCGACTAGATGACACCATGTCAAATAGTATAAGAATTTATTATTAACTAGCGGCCGCCCGCAACTTTGTACGCGTGGATCGCGTTTTACCCCCTTAGGAGTGGAGTTTCGTAAAATCCTTTTTTAGCGGATGACATCTACCTGCATGCCAAATTTCAGCCCGATCCGTCCTGTGGTTTGGGCTGTGCGTTGATAGATCACTATGTCAGTCAGTCAATCAGTCAGTCAGTCAGTCACCTTTGAGCTAATTTTATTTAGATTCAAACTTGGATATAGGTTGGAGAGATACCATTACAACAAACCACGGTCAAATCATCCTATTTCTTGGCAGTTCACAAGGATAGAAAGTTTCCGTAGAATCTAAAATAGAGCTTTTTTCCTCAAGTAGGGTATAGCTTTTAACTTTTACCGGAAAGATCAAGTAATTTCTAAACTCAAGATTTCTAAACCCTACCACTGCACTGATTGAAAAACTCCTTTTCTTGCCTGACTGCGCCAGAAGGAGGGTTATGTTTTTTGTGTAATTTCTTTCTTTTCTTGTCTTGTCTGGTATACAATACAGTGTGTTCTAACTGCCACCGTTAAACATTATGGTAATCCACAATGAAAAAAACCTATTATTAGCCTTATCCGACCCGCATGGTTATCATTGAAACTCTATAAGCCGTCATGAATAGCAAATAATCGTGTGAATTCATAATCCAGTTAGATATTAGACGACAGCACATTAAGCTAATTAATATCGGCATCTACTGTGGTTGGAATAAGGACGAATTTACTACAAAATGAATAGTCTGATCTAATGCTGTTAACTGTTTGTTGTTGATATCAATGGAAAAGAAAGGACCTCAACTCCACACTGCTTCATGAAATTTCAGTACCTCTAGCATGAACAACTTTCGTCTTCGAATCGTTTGCGTATTCGACAAAATTCGGTAGGTACTCAACCTTCGAATTAAACGATAACGTGACAATTTTGAATCTCAAAATAAGTTTAGTTCAACCATTTCTCAAACTAAGTTCACTTTACGACACGTTCACAAGGGCGCTGTTGTAGTTTTCGTACTAAATCTTTTGATGGGGATTCGAGCACGCAAACGATTTGAACTCGAAAGTTTTTCGTGCTAGCCGTACAGTATTCAGTATTGTACGATCATCATCATCAATATCATTAAGTCTCCACTGTATGGGCACGACCCTTTCTAATTTACCAGAGACAAATAGAGGATTTGACCTGCACTCCCCAATCTGGCCAGACTGCTTTAGGAGGAGGTCAAAGGAGACAAGACTGATGTTCTCATATTTATCCCTTCATCATCATTACCTATCAGGTCATTTCGTCTTCACTGCAGAAGGACGAAGCGAAGAAAAAGTGGGAGTAGTTCTATTAATTGTGTCTTCAAACCGGGAATTGCTAACAACTTTTTCCTCAAAACTGTAAAGCTTAATCCATTTATGTTTACGCCAATGGTCCCTCATGTTATTTATACGTTTATATCATGTTTGTAACTCGACTAACGTGATTCATATGTGTTATTGCACAAAACAAGTTCACCATTTTGCTAACATGTCCTTATAATTAGACTTTCACCTTAATCTGGTTTCGCATCGTAAGGTCGCTTGTGAGAAGTTATGACATTGTCTGCTCCTCCGGACCGGTCTTAAGTCCTGCATCAAAAGGAAGGAAAAGAGGACAACAGTTGCGTCACCGTTTCAGTTGTAATTTACCTGTTGTGCACCTGATAATGCGCGGGCGCCGGTCCTCCATAACTGGCGTATCACTCGTCAGTGTCAAGCCAGACTCCGTCGCGAGCGGACGTGTCTATCGCGAGCGCGCTTTGTTGACGCCACGTGCATTTGTGAGTAAATAACCGTGGACCAATCAAACTCCAATTGGACTGGACTCTGTGTGTGCTAGTTCTGTGTTTGACACATTGGATTGCTATTGTCCTGTTCGATTCGCCGATTTGGTATGCTCGAGTCGATTTTGTTTATTTTGATTGCAACAGAATTGTATGACATAATTTACTATTGTATCGGTGTGGTGTACGCATGCGTAACGTTAATAGTTTTGATACTATCAATGAGCGGTACTCGTTAAGAAGTTAAGTGACTATTACACCCATTTAAGTCGGCTTTGTCTAGATCTTATTGCGGCGGCACAAGTGTCATTATTGACGAGACAATCGACTTGTTGCCGGAGGATGGAGAAGAACACTTGTCGAGATAATGTTTATTGTATCGTTTCAAATAACTGAACGTGACGTAGGTAGTTGCTACAATGTCGAATTTGTCAAAGATATTAGTTCTTTCAATCGCAATATCAATACAAATTTGCATTGATATAACATTTTCAGTTAATTATCCATGAAATTGACTAAAAATGCAAAATAATGTAGAAAAACTGAACCTTCCATCGTCAAGGTTGGACGTAAACCGAAACAATTTTAATCAAACGCTCATTAAATACGAGTGGAATGTTTTTATCAATACCAAAGTCTACTTCACTATTTATATTATTGATATTTTGTTTGGTATTTTCATCGGCGACAAAAACTGTTATACGTTTGTGACTGTAGCTCGGTTTTAATAGATCATTCTACTGAAATTATACATACGTTGAAAACATTATCTTTTGGAGTTTCGTCACTGTTTTAGTTTACATAGCCATAAATGATTACTCCATTTACAGAATATTCTGGTTCTAAATCAATAACATGTAAACCATTTCAAGAAAATTACATTTTGTCAGATTGATGGATGAATAAAAAGTTCTAGGTGTTGAAAAAGCTAAAACCGTTATGCTACCAAATTCTGTATTTAGAAACCTAGATAGAAACTACATTAGGCTTGAAGCTATTAATCCACCGACCAGTAAGGTAAAGCATCGTTAGGTGTTTACCGATCTCTATGCCAATTTAGCTAAAATTAATCTGTTGACATGAAATTTAGATTTCAAGGTTGCAACCTATTTTTGGACTTAATTATTTGGTTTCCAAGTTTGAGTGATTCTTCATCTTCTATTGGGATTTGTAAATGTCTCAAAGTAAACATTATGCACTTGAAAAAAATAAGTTCTTCTTGTGCAATGTTAAACCGGCTTACATCGTATACTTGAAAATGTATTACATTCCGTTTTGTAAACAAATATTATTGACTGACATTTAGTACAAATCAAGATATTATACTCGAACTGCAAAGATTGAAAAGGACGGGTTGGTTTAAATGACATGAAAAAAATATTGATTGACACAGACGGACATACCTCTTTAAACTCCATCAGTTGTGAAACCTTACCTAATTCGTTTTGGTAGTACCTACTTAGCCAATATGTAGAATGACTTTTCATTATTTTATTACACCTTTAATGATTTAAAGAAATGCTAAACTTATCATAGTAAGTAGCCCAAAACTTTTCAAGAAATTTTAGGTCACTATTATTGTGTGATAATACAAAATGTTTTAATTTATTTGTATATTTTATAACCACATTATTATGTTACAATTCCTATTGTTTTTTAGTATTCATTTGAACGGATTAATCATCATTTGGTTACTATCGCCAATGACGTTATTCCTGGGGGCGTCGATGTTTGTGACACGTTTTGATAGTTCACAAACGAAATGCACTTTGTACTTACGATACAGACTAATCATTTTTGTTGCAATATAAGTAGTCTGTGCTACAACAAGACTTCTTCTCTTCTTGTCGTGTCGACAACAAACCTATACAGTGTCAGCCCGAAACTGCGCTACAAGAGTGGCGTTGTCACTATCCTTCAAATCTTCCTGCGTGCAGTTGGGCATGCAGGGCACAACATCGTGTGCTTCGTCGACTGGGGAACACAACCACACTTTCAGAAGGTTAGAGACATTAGTGTGTTAAGCTTAATGTGCTGCTAACTGTATTATCAATAAAAGTCTTTTAAATATGTTATCACAACACAAAAATATTTTTATTGACTGGTTTTGTGCCAAAATAGGTGATACCCTTTTTCGGACATTTGACTTTGTAAAAAGTGAATTGTGTGTCACTGAAACGGTAAATAGCATTTTATTTTTAGGCGAGTTGCCAAGCAATCAAATTCATAAAGAAATGTGGATACTTGCTCTTCTTTGTTATTTGAAGAGAAGTGAAATTACATTGCTGTTAGTAGGCAGGGAATTATTTGCAAATGAACTGGTCAAACTAAAACGTTTATGTTATGTCAACAATCCAGAAAAAACTTAATCTGACATTGACCCCGACTTTCGATTAACTGATAAAAAAGAATCTGTTACAGATCCGAACCGACTTATGACGGATGACCTCAAAGCTGCGCCTTGACCTAAGGCTGTAGATACTAATCGTAATCGCCAAGGGATTTGCAATAAAACTCGTTATTACTAATGCAGTAAGGCTTATTGATCAAGCCAAAGATATTAAATCCACACTTTTAACAAACATCCGATGGGTCAATTAAGGAACATTGCTTGGACCTGTTTTGTATATTGTGTACAATTGTGAATTGGACAATTATTTCAAATTGACTATCGTATCGTATTACGGCTCTACATTTTGTATTATAAAACTTATTGTGCCAACTTAAAGCAGTAAAGAACTTATTATTACTGTACGGACGACTAAGTGGCATCTTATTTACTTGTAATACGGTCGATTTTGCAGCAAAAATGTATACGTCTGTACCAGTAACTAGCTAGTGAGTGACATAAATGCTGTTACAGTTAATCATAATACTAGGCAAGCTTTTGCAATGATTCACTATTTTAACTGCTGAAACAATGTTGAAAAGTATTTCTAGCTTAGTCACATAATTAGTACTAATATCATTTCCTTTTGCAAATTAACCCAGCATGTTATCTGCTACTTTTAAATTATGGTTTGTACTAAGTCTTTTTAACGGACTTTAAAAAATTCCCAATTCAGTTGGTATGTTTTTTTTCTATAATTGAAGATGACATTGAATGTTGCGTACTGATCCATATTGCAGTGTCGTCACTTGTCAATTTCCTTAGATGCTCGCGCGCCGCCGCCATGGCGACAGGACGCGGTATACAGGTCAAGGAAAAGAGGTCCTAGCCCCTTCTTGAGTTCATATTACTAGAGGGGACAATCACATTTCCTTGCCTAATACAGTATGTTTGGTTCAGGTTAGCGTCCTCACTGTGCACTGTTGCCCTTGCCATGTCAAGAGTTAACTATTTTGATTAGTTTCTTTTTTAAGAGAAGACTACTGTCAGTGCAAGTCAAGGTTTCAGGATGGTTGAAGTTTTTTGATGGAATCTTTAACCTTATTTTCAAGTTTAATTAAATACTTAACTACTTAGTCTGAAAACCTCGTAGGTATGTCATAAGTTTTCAGGCAAAATGTAGAGGCAGGCTCAATATAGCTATTACTATATTTTTATGATATTGTTGGTTTCCGGTCCAGAAGTAATGAAATGCAGGATTCGGCATAAGAACCGTATACGCTCTCTTAGAATAATGGCTGGTAGGTATAATTTTTGTGACCTTATCAGTTACCACGGTTACTTATTACGTTGTATCTCAGTATTTCGATAAATGATTTATGCTTACGTAATTACTTATCAGTACCTAATACTATTGAATGATCGTCGTAAAGATCTCACAAATTTTAGAGATTGGTATTTCCAATGTGATTCACGTTTAGGTTGATAAGCAAGGTGCCTTGCGCAGACGACGGTATAGTCAATTTAAAGCTTAAGTTCTGTAGAGTCTTGTGTGGGTTTAATACGTGCGAGTTCATAGTAAACAAACCTAGACAGACGATAGACAGACAAATGAAGTAATGTTGTATTTCCCCCGATAAAATTTTAGTGACCGAATCGATTGGCAGTAAAATTCATTATGATTGTTTGTAATGTACATAACGTTAAATTTCTATATGACTCACATGTTTACATGTGCGTGTAAAGTAGTTGAATGCCGATATTTATCTACATACTTCGCTTATTTACTATTGAAGTCAATGTCACTATTACTAAGGTTGTGGATATGTAGGACAATTTCAGACCCTCTTGGCACTGACTATAAAAGCATGTTTGTTACTGACCATAAAAGCATGTTTTTAACTAGGTAGGTAAGTACTTTATTAAAAGTTTCGTGCTCTAAGGGTCTTGGTTCTATTTCTGTCTCCTTTCTCTCTCTGTCAACGGGCTCTATCTTAGTTACTTTTTGTGGATCATCAGTATACAACCCAGTCAGATCAGTCTCCACTCCAGTAACACACTCCAATTTCGTTCGTTCGTTCGTTTCAGCCGAAAGACGTCCACTGCTGGACAAATGCCTCCCCCAAGGATTTCCACAAAGACCGGTCCTGCGGCGCTCGCATCCAGACACCTCCCGCGACCCTCACCAGATCGTCGGTCCACCTAGTGGGAGGCCTGCCCACGCTACGTCTTCCGGCTCGTGGTCGCCACTCAAGAACTTTCCTGCCCCAGCGGCCATCAGCTCTATGAGCTACGTGCCCCGCCCCTACCACTTGATTTTAGCGATTCTGCGGGCTATGTCAGTCACTCTGGTTCTCCTACGGATCTCCTCATTTCTGATTCGATCACGCACTCCAATTTACCAGAGGCAAATAGAGAATTTGGTCTACACTCCCTACGTTCACATGAGAGCTCAGAGATTGTGGTGGCATGATGTTAGCAAATTAATTCTTCTTTTAGTCGCTCTTATGGCATCCAGGGGTAGAGTATGGGTGGTAGGTAATGTTCAATGTTTAAAGTCAACATCACAACAGGCCATGCTTTGCGAACGTTTTGGCTACTTTGGGTGTCACGATCACGAACTATTTTGACGCTGACATTTAAGGTGTCGCAGTAATTTAACTTGATTTACTACTAAGTATAGGTTGCTAAGTGAAATGACAATTAATTTATCTGTCATAATATCAATAAGATCAGTACTGGTACTATTACAGTTCGGGGCCAAGGTAAGCTCTGCCCTGCGGGTTCGCTCGCCATGATGGGTCACGGATTATGGGGCGACCCTTTCTCTGTATGTATAAGACAAACCTTGGTTATGGCTGATGTGTGAACGAAAGGCATAGATAAGTCTGGACAAAATCTCTTCTGAATATCTTTTTTTCTACTTGTTTCGTCGTCAGATATCTTCTTTTACCTGCTTTATACATACCTATCTTGTTCATTGAGCTATACTAAAACTTGCTTTTCGTATAAATGATAGTACACATAGCACCCAAGAATGGCTCTATACGAGTATATAAATTAATGGAATTAATTTTGGAATATTTGGGTTGTGACATGGAAATCGAATGTTTCAAAAATAAGTAGTACCTACGTTCAACGTATTTTTAAAAAATATGATGAAAATAGAGACCTTATTCATTTGTTTTATTATCCTTTAGATTATAGAGACACGTGGTCTTAAACTATATTAGATACTTCTAATCATTTTTCTTAATCTGCGTAGTATATTAGATGACGGACCTTGAATCAAATGGATAGTGATGATAGACCTACAATAAAATAATCAATGGTCATAACATTATTTATAACCTGGTTAGTGCTGAGGTTAAACCTATTTAACTAGTACCTACGCGGTTTTCTCTTTATTCACAGAAATACACGATCCCGTTTTACCCTCTTACGGGTTGAATTTTCTGAAATCCCGTCTTAGTGAGCACCTACGTTCTAAAAGGAACCCTAATGCAAAATTTCAGACTCCTAGCACTTGTAGTTTCTGAGATTTCGTGATGATTGAGTGAGTCAGTGACCTTTCGCTTTTATTAAGATAGATCTTTATTATAATATCTCTCAGTGAATGTTATCACAAGTTTCTACTCTGAAATTCAAAGAAATGAGGGATAATATCTATTGCTGGGCTCTATATTTGGCAAAAACTGAGTTTTTATGTGCACAGAGCACAGATCATGTATATTATAAATTCTTACTTACACTCATTAATTATTCATTTCACTGTCATATAATGTCTTCTAAATTATGTCATTTCAACTCTTGTATTTTTCCTCTTTATCCTGTATTTGTCAAGTTTCATTTGCTAACTCAAAGTTACACTTTTTATATTAGTTCATATTTTTTCTGATATCACTTAGGTAAATGACCAGTATTAATCATTGTTGATTTTAAAAACAAACAAACATGATTGAGTATTAAATGCTGTTTACACTGTCGTAACACATCGATAACAACAACAGTGTTAATGGACGATAAAAATATGAAGCATGGTGTGAAATGCACTTTATTATTATGGACCAATCGTTGAGTAACGCCCGTATTCACAAACATTACTATGAGGTCGCACAGTGCGCGTGGACGCACATGGTGACACACGAACCAATCACAGAGCTCTGTTCAATGCTGTGCTTTCGATTTGATGTCGGTAGGTATATCAAAATATCTATAGTGACATACCTGATACTACTATAGATCGTATTGATATTGTCTATCATCGAAAAATCGATTCCTGATATCGATTGTAAAAGTGATTTGAGACCCTTCGATAGGCTATCGATACCATCGAATGGTCAATCGATTTTCAAGCAAGGTTAAATTTTTTATACGGAGTCTCCAGCCAGCAGCGACGTGACTGGGCCTAGATACTAGAAAAAAAAATCAAAACAGCGACTTGGCCCGTGGACCAAGCTAAAAGTGGGCCAAGTCACTGGAAGACTCATACGATCAGCTAAAATTGGTAATTAACTTTGTATTAACTACGACATCAACAAATCAACTCTCTAACTCTACCCAATCACAAGTTATACATTTAATGAAACACCTAATAGCTCTGATAATACTTATCGACGTTAACCGCAAACTCGTTCAACTGTAAATTAACTAATACTTAATTAATAACCTTTTACCTTAAATATGTTTTAGTCAATTAAAGAGACAGAGAGCACATTACTATCTAGATAGATAGATAAATTGTTTATTTGCACACGTGGTACACTTGTTTACTAGTACACAATGACACAATCTTCGGCCTATGTTCAGCAGTGGACGTCCTATGGCTGAGATGATGATGATGATGATGATGATGATGATGATGATGAATGACACAATGTGCCGTAGTGTAGCAAGCTAAACATTTCAGCTTCTTATGTAATTCGTAATGAGTACAAGTTTGTATTAAATCAATAGTTTGTAGTTTAATGTGCTATTTATAAGTAGATCCATAGATACTCTATAGGTATTGCACACTACCACAGATACTACACAAAACGTACAAAAAAAGAAACACAAAATCAAAACGGTACAGTTGCGGTTACGGCAAATTTTCTTAACGCTAGGAAGCGATATCTTTCAAACAACCCAAGACAGTACGGTGGGTGAATATCAACAAACTCGTTTTTTGCCTAATTCCGGTGGCGAATTTTAATTTCCACTTTACAAATCTTTTTTGTGGCAGAAATAATAGTAAATAACTTGTATTATTCAATGATATGNTGGTCGAGTTGGCGCAAATAAAGGCCCAAAAACCAATAACCAGATATCTTCTTCTACCTACTTTATACATACCTATCTTGTTCATTGAGCTATACTAAAACTTACTTTTCGTATAAATGATAGTACACATAGCACCCAAGTGACCCAATTAAACACAGTCAATTAAGAATGGCTCTATACGAGTATAATTTTGGAATATTTGAGATGCGACATGGAAGTCAAATGTTTCAAAAATACGGAGTACGTTCAACGTATTTTTAAGACCTTATTCATAATTATCCTTTAGATTATAGAGACACGTGGTCTTATACTATATTAGATACTTCTAATCATTTTTCTTAATCTGCGTAGTATATTAGATGACGGACCTTGAATCAAATGGACAGTGATGATAGACCTATAATAAAATAATCAATGGTCATAACATTATTTATAACCTGGTTAGTGCTGAGGTTAAACCTATTTAACTAATAACTAAGCGATTTGTTCTGTCTATAAGTAGACGGTTTTCTCAAAATTCAAATTTATTTACAGAAATAAACGTTTATCCGTTTAACTAGCGGCCGCCCGCGACTTCGTAAGTGTGGATCCCGTTTTACCCCCTTAGGGGTTGAATTTTGCAAAATCCCGTTTTAGTGAGCACCTACGTTCTAAAAGGAACCCCCATGCAAAATTTGAGACTCCTAGCTTGTAGTTTTTGAGATTTCGTGATGATTGAGTGAGTCAGTGACCTTTCGCTTTGATTTAGATAGATATATGTTATAATATCTCTCAGTGAATGTTATCACAAGTTTCTACTCTGAAATTCAAAGAAATGAGGGATAATATCTATTGCTGGGCTCTATATTTGGCAAAAACTGAGTTTTTATGTGCACAGAGCACAGCTCATGTATATTACAAATTCTTACTTAGGCCCAGAATACACGGTGAAACGCAACTGCAACGAAACTGCAACTTCTAGTTACTTTTGAGTTGCATCTAAGTTTCTGCCATAGCGTTTCAAACTGGTCGCGTCATGTGTGGTCTCTCAACGGACGCTATGGCAGAAACTTAGATGCTACTCAAAAGTAACTAGAAGTTGCAGTTTCGTTGCAGTTGCGTTTCACCGTGTGTTCTGGGCCTTACACTCTTAAATTATTCGTTTCACTGTCATATAAGGTCTACTAAATTATGTCATTTCAACTCTTGTATTTTTCCTCTTTATCCGGTATTTATCAAGTTTCATTTGCTAACTCAAAGTTACACTTTTTATATTAGTTCATATCGTCGGCTGATTGCAAGAAGTCAATAACTACAAAAAGTCATTAAGTGTCCATACTAGCATGGCGATATTGGCCGCGACTTATACTATATTATGCAAGAATCAGTAAATGGATATCTGCCGTACTTTGGAAGATTTATTTTTGTAAAACTTGATAAATACAGTTTCGTCAATTTTTATAGCATTAAAGTAATTATTGTCCATTAATGATTTTGTGTCGTAACATAGTCGATACACACACTGTTTTGACTAACTGCCAGAACTTAATAAAGATTTATAATGCGCCTATCCTTGTTCATCCCAGCCGTTCCTTAACTGCGTTTGCTGCACCTCTTCTTAATCTTGCCAACAGAGACAGTGCAGTGTGGATGACATAGAAAAGACAACACATGAGATGTTTTCTTCATGAACATTTTCTACACGGTAGTGTCTGAGGGAGGATTATTTTGTGCTCGTGTATACCGTATTTTTATCTAGCAATTAGCATCGGTTATGTAAGAATTCGTAGCTACTGATTTACAAAATTATATCATCTGTAGTTGCGAAAATTTTCATGAAGAAAACATCTCGTGTGTTGTCTTTTCTATGTCATCCACACTGCACTGTTTCTGAATTTTTTGTTTAGAATATGACCCAGAAGATGACAGGTCATAATACATATTTCGTTATTATGATTGTTTATTATATTATTTTGAACGTAATTTAACTTGATTTAACATGTATCACGGTAATCCGATAAAGTAAAAAGTAATTACTTCTTGGTTTGTTATACGTAGTTGGCCGTCAGTCAAAAGACATTAACTTCATATTTTGATTTTTTTTAAATACTGTGTACGTTATTTTGAAATGCCAGTAACTAAAAATTTTTACTAAGACTTATTTTTATGTATCGGCATTTTCATTGCGGCGTTACCTATTATATATTTTTTTAAATGGCTTTTTTCTCTCCAAACTTCATTAAGCTATTTCTCGAAATCATGTTTCTGCTAGTTAATGACTTCTTGCAATCAGCCGACGATATTTTTTCTGATATCATTTAGGTAAATGACCAGTATTAATCATTGTTGATTTTAAAAACAAACAAACATGATTGAGTATTAAATGCTGTTTACACTGTCGTAACACATCGATAACAACAACAGTGTTAATGGACGATAAAAATATGAAGCATGGTGTGAAATGCGCTTTATTATTATGCACCAATCGTAGAGTGACGCCCGTATTCACAAACATTACTATGAGGTCTCACAGCGCGAGTGGACGCACAAGGTGACACACGAACCACACAGAGCTCTATTCAACGCTGTGCGGTCGATTTGCTGCTTCACTTAAGGAAGCATCGTTTGTGAATACGGGCGTAAGTCTCCGTACGAATAGTGATGCAGAAAAAGCGATTATTGCTTAATCGAATGCTCCCATCTGAAATCACTCATATCTACTCGTACTACCTACTGATAGAGGTCTCAAATCTCGATATGTCGTAGGTATATCAAAATATCTATAGTGACGTACCTGATACTACTTATAGATCGTATTGATAGTGTCTATTATCGAAACATCGATTCCTGATATCGATTGTATAAGTGATTTGAGACCCTTCGATAGGCTATCGATACCATCGAATGGTCAATCGATTTTCAAGCAAGGTTGAATTTCTTATACGGAGTCTCCAGCCAGCAGCGACGTGACTGGGCCTAGACAGTAGAAAAAAAAATTCAAAACAGCAACTTGGCCCGTGGACCTAGCTAAAAGTGGGCTAAGTCACTGGAAGACCTTATGCAATCAGTTAAAATTGGTAATTAACGTTGTATTAACCATGACATCAACAAATCAACTCTCTAACTCTACCCAATCACAAATTACATTTTATTAATCACATAATAGTTCTGATAATACTTATCAACGTTAACCGCAAACCCGTTCAACTGTAAATTAACTAATACTTGATTAATAACCTTTTACCTTAAATATGTTTTAGGCAATTAAATGTAGAGACAGCACACAGATAGATAGATAAATCGATTATTTGCACACTTGATACACTTGTTCAGCAATGGACGTCCTGTGGCTGAGATGATGATGAATGATGTAATGTGCAGTAGCAAGCTAAACATTGCAGCTTCTTATGTAATTCGTAATGAGTTCAAGTTTGTATTAAAATCAAAAGTTTGATGTGCTATCGTAGATACAGTGAGACTTTATACTGCATACAACCACAGATACTACACAAAACAGACAAAAAAAGAAATCCAAAATCAAAACGGTCCAGTTGCAGTTACGGTAAAATTTCTTAACGCTAGAAAGCGATATCTTTCAAACAACCCAAGACAGTATTGTAAGTAGGTACTAGTACTCTGTGCTATTGGTAGTACATAATTATTTCGCAAGACTACAAATGTCAATATTTCAGATAAAAATTCAGCACCAAGCCATTAATTTTCACAAAAAGTGCCATCGCGGAAATCGAACCAGCTCCCGCATTGATCCATCACTCCGCAAGGTCGCCGCGACACTTTCTTATCATTCGGTACATTACGGGCATTGTCTAGTGAACTAAACGGGCCAAGGCTAATTGATTTAATTAACAATCAAAATTCTAGTTGTACGCACTATTTGGAGGAGATAAGACGTGTGTTGCTCTTATAATTAAATTAGTTATCTATACTAATTCTATACTAATATTATGTCTGTCTGTCTGTCTTGCTTTCACTCCTAAACCACTGAACCCATTTTGATGAAATTTGGCATAGAGTATGAGTCCCGGGGAAGGACATAGGATACTTTTTATACCGGTTTTTGATACAGGGACGCGCGCGATAATGTTTTTCTGTGACAGACAAAATTCGGGAAAAAAGAAGCCGCGGGGGGAAAGCTAGTTTTTACATAATTGTAAGAGTATTTAGGTAGTTTCTGAATTGAGATTTTGGTTTAAGTGTTACTCATCTTCTATTCAAGTTTGTATGAACTTTTCTTTAAATTCATTTGAGAAGAAGATGAGCACCATCATCATCATCATCATGTCAGCCATAGGACGTCCACTGCTGAACATAGGCCTCCCCTAATGCTTTCCACATTGATCGATTGGTAGCGGCCTGCATCCAGCGCTTCCCTGCTACCTTCACGATGTCGTCGGTCCACCTTGTAGGTGGACGTCACACGCTGCGCCTTCCGGTACGCGGCCTCCATTCCAGAACCTTGCTGCCCCATCGGCCGTCAGTTCTGCGCACTATGTGCCCTGCCCATTGCCACTTCAGCTTGCTAATCCGTCGGGCTATGTCAGCGACTTTAGTTCGTTTACGGATTTCCTCATTTCTGATTCGATCTCGCAAAGAAACACCAAGCATAGCCCTCTCCATAGCACGCTGTGCAACTTTGAGCTTCTGTATAAGGCCTATAGTGAGAGGCCACGTTTCCGAGCCATAAGTTATCACTGGTAACACACATTGATTGTAGACTTTCGTCTTCAGGCATTGGGGCACGCAGATGAGCACGCTCAAGCTTTAATTCTCAGAAACCGGTCCTTAATGTTTCTATGAAGACAGAAGGCACTTTCTTTCATATATTGCATGCAAAGCACTCACTATCATCATCATCAACAGGTCATTTAGTCTCTACAGTAGGATGATGACCCTCTCTTATTTACAACAGGCAAAACTTAGCTTTTGGCCTACACTCCCTACTCTATCTGAGGCCTGATGTTCACATATCCCAACTAATATTATAAATGCGAAAGTAACTCTGTCTGTCTGTCTGTCTGTCTGTCTGTCTGTCTGTCTGTCTGTTACGCTTTCCCGCTTAAACCTCGCAACCGATTTTGATGAAATTTGGCATAGAGATAGTTTGAGTCCCGGGGAAGGACATAGGATAGTTTTTATCCCGGTTTTTGAAACAGGGACGCGCGCGATAAAGTCTTTCTGTGACAGACAAAATTCCACGCGGGCGAAGCCGTGGGCGGAAAGCTAGTTTCACATAGTTCAGCTGATACTAAAAATACAATTACTTACAATAACAATGCAAGAAATATTTTGATACTTCTTCTCAACATACCAGCTAATATGTTGTTCCGAAGTCTTGGTAAGGAAAATATATAAATGCTATAAAAAGGGGCCTACTCATAAAGAATTTTAATACAAACGCTCTCATACGTTTCATATAAACAGACATGCTTAGCATTTCATCCCAAGTGAAATGATAACTGTTGATTACGTTCACGATCCAACCTTTGTCCATTGCCACTAATCATACAAACGACTGCACATCAAGGTAAACTATAGCATCTTATTCCATTGCAATAAAGTTCATTTTGCAACTTTACTATGTAACTAATACACACAATGATACTGTCATGGTGTGTGTTTTAAATAGCCTAAATGCACTGGTCCGTCACAACTATAGAACCAAATTGGTGCACTATTAACTGTTTGTACACCATAAGTGGCACATAACAATGATGGGGTCTAATGACAGTGTCAAAGTTGCTATTTTCCCATGGACATAGGATATAAACATAGATAGATACGGGACTATTCCTATCTCTCGTTCCCACTGCAACTCTTGTGTAGCCAGGATCTACAGCTTGACCGCCATAAAAACCCAACCAATGAAAGTCAAGTTTGTCCTGGGGGAAAGTTTAACTGTCATTAGACCCGCAACGAAATTAATCAGAAGAATATAGGAGGCATAAGCATAGATAGATAAATAGAGGTAAACAGAACACTTCCACTCTTCCCATGGATGTCGTAAGAGGCGACTTATTGACGAATTATGCGAGCATCGTGCCTCCCCAACCCGTCTGGCCAGCGTGGGGAGTGTAAATGACCTGATGACATACGAGTAATATCAAGTAGGCTTGTTACGTATAAAGTTTTCGAAACCTTGACTTATTGTCCTTGCATCGTATATTTATTAACATATATATGTAACAGCACTTTTTATTAGCCCAAAAACGCGTATCTTTAAGTTTATTGTAAAGTTTTCCTTCAACTCTGTTCAAGTGTTACTTTGCCGTATTAAGTTTCAAAAAGCCTTAAAAGTTTAAGTCATAAAATGTAACTTAAAAATTTCAGAACTTCTCTTGTAATACCAAATTCTACTTTGCTGTGTGTAATTGAAAAAGAGGCTGACAAAGGTGACTGAGTTTCTTCCGCCACTTCTTCTCAGCACCAGCCCATAATTATGCTGTCCCGAAGTGGTGTTAGGGCAAGCTATATTTGGGACGTGTATAAGCGCCGTGGAAGGGAACTAAGTACCAAATTGGTTTTGACTTTGACTGTGTGTGCTTTTAGAAGCACTGTTACATGGATACGCAAGAAAGTGTGCATATTTTTCTCACTATGTACACCACATTTTCAATACCTACATAGTTTCTCGAAATTTCATGAACGTTAACTTAAAACGTGCGCAATACCTTTTTACCTATTAGCTATGTAGTATAATAGTAAATACGCAAACCGCGTGCATTGAGGAAAACTGACGCCCAACAATTGAAATGGTGTGGTAGGTATAGAGCGAGATAAGTATCGTCTATGTATATTATGCAAGTATTGTTGAAGCATTGTATTTGCAGATGCAAACGTGTAAAGTTTACTCTATTAACCTGTTTTAGAAATACTCAAGATCGTGATAAGACTAAAATAGAAAGACACGGGTCTTAACGCGACGTTTATTAATGAGTTACATTATGTACTCACGGCTTGATGTTTCGGCTGCGATGCTGCAGCCGTGGTCACAAGCAGACTGGCGGCTCGCGGCGTCGTCCGTTCGGGCGGGCTTGAAAATTTTCAACCACCCTCATATTGTCATTTGTTACACTACCAGTGATGTTACCACGACACACAACACTCACAGTATCCGTGTTCGTACTTGACGGCAAAATTCGCGGTTTGCATTTATTAATCACCGGATTCCACACCGGATTGTGATAAGACCCAGTTTCAGATCAGAATGTCATGTAGGCAGGGCAGTATGTACCATCCTTTTCAAGCATCTTGAAGTCAAATAAATACCTGCTTTGTTCTGCATAAAAATGTAATGACGAGGTTCTCAACTTTGTTTTGGTGTCAGACTTCGTGCTCGTGCACAAAAGTACATCGGATCAATGGTTCAACGTGCAGTCTAAATATCATGTTTCTTTATGGATAATCATATGATGTACTTATCATTTAACAAATTGTGTATCCAGTCCCTTCTGGGATTTGAATCGAGAACCTCCAGGTCTTTCTGATTCCAACTCTATAAAAACATGTCATTGCCATTTTTGAGTGTTTATTCAAATATTGTATTCTATGAAAAATTCTAAAAAAGTTACAAAAACTTTATTGATTATTTATTCCTATTCAATCAGCAAAACTGCAAATGACGTAGGGTCATAAAACACGTATTAAAGTAATTCCTCGAACTGTATCTTTACAATGGTCATTCAACGGTCGGAACCGGCTCCCAAAATCGCAATAAAAACAACGAAATTCAAATTTGTTAGCGCCGTAAGGTTTCAGCATCGATGCGTAGGCGCATGGCATAAGTTTTATTGTTTTTTGAACTTTAAAACAAGTAGATAGAGATTAAAATGGCGATGGCAATTATTCACAGCTTCATAAGCCTGTTGCAAAAAGAAGGAGGTTCCCAATTCCGTTAAATATTTTTACCCGACACAGTGAAGATAGGGTTATGTTTTTCTCAAGCTGTTGTGTATGGGAGATGACCAGTTTTATATCGACCCCCGAAATATTCCAATGGTTTTATTCGATTAAACGATTCTGCTAAATACTCGTATGTAAGCTACTTTTTACAAAACTAAAATGGCGGTAGAGACAAAATCTTTCTTCGATTAATTCGCTCACATATCGTGTTAGATTAAAAAAAAACTTTCTGTACCTTTCTTAAAAACCTTCAATTACAGCTAACTGGTTTGCTTCGTAAATCATTTGAATCGTACATACGTAATTTGATTACCAAATTAACACTTAAGGATATCCTTAAGCCTGACACTTGCAGAACTTTTGCAACTTGTGATTTTCTTGTAATACCTGTTATAATTTAATTTTTATTTGAAATATTTTTTACTCGATTGCGCCAGAAGGCGGGTTATTTAATAAGTTCTTGCATTCATTCATTTCTTAGACAATGATACAGTTGTAGCTCAAAAGTAAGTTACTTACCTACAAGCATAATAATAGACAATTATCTAACAAAATGTTACATTGTTTCGTTAGATCTATTCGTGCCAGCTTGTCAAGGAACCATAACCATAACTATCACTAGAATAAAACATATTTTATTATAAACTAGCGGCCGCCCGCGATTTCGTACGCGTGGATTCCGTTTTACCCCCTTAGGGGTTGAATTTTGCCAAATCCCGTCTTAGTGAGCACCTACGTTCTAAAAGGAACCCCCATGCAAAATTTGAGACTAGCACTTGCAGTTTCTGAGATTTCGTGATGAGTGAGTGAGTCAGTCAATCAGGGACCTCTTGCTTTTATAGATATAAAGATGAGACCAAACCTCTCCTGTTCGTTCATTGTTTTCAACAGGAAAGCCATCTCCTGTTATAAATTCGCGTACAATCTCTTCGCCGAATCCTGCCTGCTAAGTATATCAATATGCTCGCATTGGTTATCTAACGGTCAGTGTGGTCACAGTAAACATAAAGTACAGTAAACTTATTCCAATTCTAGGCATTGGCCAAAGAGAATCTGTAATCGTCATCATGTCATTTAGTCTCCACTGCAGGAACGATAAGTGATCTTACTCTATTATTTCTAAACTATACCAGATATCAAAAAACTAGTTACTAATCCTGAAAGTGCTCCACAAGCTCTTTCAAACGATACCAATAATATGTTACACAATAAACAGGATTTGTCCGAAAATTCAATGTTTCAAGCTTCCATACTTTTTAGCACTTTTAGGATCAGTAACCAGTTTTTCGATATCTTGTTTAGTTTAGAAATAATCAAGTGAGATCACTTATCGTTTCCACCCTGTATGTAAAGTAGTTCTTGGGAATAAACAGTTATGAGACCCGTGTTTCTCTATTTTAAGCTAGAATTTTCTGTAAAACTTCGTTCCTCCAGTTCATCCTTAAAGAGATGACAAACTACTAAATATTCATAAATATCTGTCTTTTTGGAATATTATTATACTCATTTCTTGATTTGCCAAACTGAAAGGTAATTTTTAAGTAACTCTAGGCAAATAGATTTCTGTCCAAACTTTTACTGTGGCACACCGTTACTGCACTGACATGTGGTCGCGATAAAAACGCCAACCTTGTGACAAATCAACCATCGCTGATCCTGCGCGGAATGTGTATCATACAGCAAACATGTATGACCTCTATCACAACGGCCTAAGGTTGCTTTTGCAAGCTTTTGTTGCGTGCGCTAATAATTAATTAACTGTACTGTGTTTTTAAATTGTAATAGCTGTAATTAAATATGCAGATCCTGTAGTTACTTTTGGCTGTGTTTAATTTGATTAGGGTTGCCTCTTGCCTAGTAAGTATTTTCAGTTGATTAATTTTGATGAATACTTACTTATTATGTAGCTGTCCTCTCCATAGGTTATCTGGAAGAGATCCCTGCAGAGCGATAAGACCGCCTATTGTACCTTTCCGTGTGTTTCTTTTTTATTCTTATTCATTGTGGTGTGCAATAAAGAGTTTTATTATTATTATTATTTTATCCCAGAATCACGATCTACTTCCATAAATCAATAAATTGATGTCAAGTTTTTCTATTAAGTCGCTACTCATTTCCACTTAGATTGTGACAGGTGTTAAGTTTAGATATTACATCATAGCCTATTTGACTACTGGAAAACTAATAAAATCCATATTTATGCGGTTTTCCTAAGTTACTTATCTCATTAGTGAGATATTAAACCTTAGTCATCACAGTGTCACTTGAAAATATAATAATTTCAGTAACTTAACTGGGGAAGAACTGTGTCTGGTCACGTGAATGATATTGGAGGAACTTTGATCTAACTAAAGCTAAATGAAATGCACATGACATGACTTACATACAAATTAACTTTAAACTTGAATTATTTTTTTAGATAAGCTTTCTTCTAAATCCCCTTTTATTCTTCTAAATTACTATTAGTTTTTGAGGTAAAAGGACTTATCCCTGATGTGCATGAAAATGTGCTGTTTCAACGTATTTCTTTTATTTGACAGTTTTATATGGTATGTAAACATTTAAGTAAGTATACAATGTAACTAATAATGCCAGTCGAATACTGCAGCCGGAAGGTTCTTAAGAAAAACTTTTGTTTGTTTATTTGTCAACTCTTGTTGCTCTATGGAGGTGACAACCCTACAAAAGCCGATGACACCAGCTAGAACCCATATCGGGCCTCAAGCAATTTGTTCTTAAATCGATTTGCGAAAGTGATCGCATTTGTAATCGATTGATTTATGACATGGATTACGTTGAGATTAAAATAAAATCTTGTTAAGTTTCCAAAAATGACATAAATTATTTATTTTATTCTTAGTAAGGTTGGTTGGTAAAGAGCACTTTTACGCATCAAAGTCAAAGTCAAAATTTCTTTATTTGCATAGACTATTATATAGTGCTTACAAATCGTCAAATATTTTGCTCTTAAGGAGCCTCTACATGTCTCATAATCTTTTTACCCTACCAGCGCTTCGAGACCAACATTTGGCAAGTGCTGAGAAGAAGCTCCGCAACAAACTCAGTCACCACTGTCTGCCGGTTAATATAAATAAATAGAAATAGAAATAGCAGTAGCATCTCTATCATAATTTATTAACATTGACTCTACCACTCCTTCTCAAGGAGTTTTCAGCAAGTGAAGTACTTATCTAGGCGGACAAGTCGCTTTTGTAATAAATATTCCTTTCTTTTCGCAAAATACAGCGGTTTCTAACCTCATGATTGTTTTGTTTTGATCACTGTTTTTTTTTCATGTTTAAAAAAAATTTTTTTTCATGTTTTACATAGGCACTCCTTCTTCTTGTCGTGTCGACAACAAACCTACACGTGTCAGCCCAAAACTCCGCCACAAGAGTGGCGTTGTCAGTAGCCTTCATTAAATTCTGCGTGCAGTTGTTTGGGCACGCAGGGCACGACATCATGTGTTTCGAAGATAGCCACTATTCAATTGCCTATATTTACTAGAAGAACCATTGTCTTTGTCACCTAATCGAAACAGTTAACAGCTAACAACACTGCAACTAACTGTTAATTTGTCACACCTTCCTGTAACCGGACTGTCTTGACTAACTCATAATTGTCACTATACTAATTACTGGAATTCACACCTATAACAAGTATAAAGTTTAAAATGACTCTTATCTAATTTATTTGCACGTTTTTTGTTAGTCTTGTTCAATGTCAACAATTACATGACTAAGGACTTTTATTTAGTAAATAATAAGTTTAAGAGCCATTTTACATTTTCGTGCGAAATTCTAAGATTTTGGAAGCATGAATTACTATCTTAAGCAACACCCAGAGATTATTTAATAACTGCGAAAGATAGGTAAATCCTTGGTGTTGACCATTAATGAAACGGATTTA